>NW_015440288.1:0-7830 GCF_001577835.2 Coturnix japonica | reverse complement strand
TGTGACATTCTTTTCTTCAGCCTTTGCTCCTCCATCCTTAGTAGTTGCTTCTGGCTTCTTGTGTGAGGATGCGTCTTACTGTGGGCCAGCTTGTTCCTCACCATTCCCTCGAATTGCTCTACTTTTTTTCTATCTCTTCTCAGGCTTAACTGCCACGCCCAAGACATGTTCCTGTATAAGTTACCAGGTGTGTGTTGCCATTCCGGCCCCTGGGCGGCCGACCCCTCTGGCCAGCAGCTGCAATGAGCCTGTGTCAGTAGTGCCAGAGTTCCATGTTGTGTCGAGCCCTCTCCTGTGGTGTGACCCTACCGACCCCATCCTCAGCTCCTTCCCACAGAACACCGCCGTGGGATCCTCCACCTCTTCTGCTGTTGCAGCATCCTCAGTTCTGAGGGTGTTCCCATCACCTCTGGGGGCTTTGACTTGCCTGGCTTTTGGCAGCCGCTAACTGTGGCAGAAGGTGCTGCCCTGATAAAGGCACTGGCTGTGATCCTGGAAAATTCTTCTTGAAACTGTGAATGTGATGCTGTCTCAAGAAGGAATCTTCAAGACTGCTTTTCAGAGTCCTTGACAGTCCTCAGCTATTCTGGGAATGCTGGCAGGAAGGGCAATGCTAGCTTTTGAAAACAAGGCTCATGTTCTCTTCCATCTCTTCCCACATAACTTTCTTTTTTCTTCCCCTATCCACCCCCCTCCCTCCACTTTATTTTTTCTCCCTTCTGTTCCTGTGTGCTATGAAGCTCTGTAAAAATTCATTTCATCTGTTAAAAATTCATTAAATATTTCTGCATCTCATTTGAGCTTTTGATGTTATTTTCACATTAAACTGCCTCCAGAATTGTCATGGGAGTATGGCTTGGCTCTTCATGTGTATTAGATGAGTATTATATTCACCCTTCTCCATCCCCAGAAGAACAGGAGGTTGTGACAGACTGTAGAGGCTGTTGTCTTGGCACTGTCGCTTTCACCTGAAGAAGATAATGATGCCACTAAGACCTGTGGAGAACAAGAGACTACTGGCCTTTCCTAGCTATGTTTATCTGCCCACGGCTATCTCAAAACTTGAGTTAAGTGAGAACACAGCCTCACCTCTGTTACAGAACAGAAACTGTGTGTCAAAGCCATGAAAGAGGCCACTTGCTGGGTCATAGAAACAGGGCTCCTCTTGCTGTCACACATGCCACACAGGGGAAGTAGGAGCAGAAAATGGTCAGATGTTCTTTTTCCACCCTTCATCTCCTATGTTTATGAGCCTCTCCTCAGAACCAACTGGTTTCCTTTCAAAAACAATGAGCACAAAGCCTTGTGTGAGCTCAGAATTGCAATTGGATGAAACCTGCACCATGGAGCCTCTGTTCAGTGTGACATTTTTTTCCTCTATAAACATTCACTAAAGATTTCTGCATCTCCAATTGAATGGCCTCCATAACTGCCCAGGAGAACGGCTTTGCTCCTGGTGGGTAAGCAGATGATGTCGTTTATGGAGACCCTTCCCTTTGCCAGAAGAATGGAGAGGTTGTTGACACGCAGATGCAGAGACTGCTCTCTTGAGCACTGATACCTTGACACAGGTAAGATCTTCAGCCATGTATGGAGCAGGGAAACCTTTGGCCTATTCCTATGCAAACTATTCTCGCTCACAGCTAAGCCCAAGAGGTTATTATAACTAGGGAGAAACATGGACCACTGCTCAGCTTATGGAAGAAGCATGGGTAAAAGGCTCCTTGCTGGCTCATGGAGTCAGGGCTCCTCCTGCTTTCATCAGTGTGGCATCTGGGAAGCAAGTGTGCACCCGGGACGACCAAAGCGGTTCGTGCTGGGACGCAGCCCCGGCTCCTCTCCCCGTGCTGCCAACGCGCAGTAATACACCGCCGAGTCCCAGAGCCGGGGCCAGGCGAGCCACAGGGTGCTGGAGCGGCGGTCTTCCGACACCAACAACCGCCCCACCGGGTCCGGCACAACCTTGGATCCTTTAACGGCGCTGACGAGGAATGCGGGGCCTCTACCCGGGAGCTGACGGTACCAGTGAATGATATCGGCCTGTATACTGGGGTGTGAGCAGGTGATATTGATGCCGGTGCCCTCGCTGGTGTCTGCCGACGGCTCCTGCAGCACCTGAGCTCTGCTCACAGCCACTGCCGAGAAGAAAAGAAGCAGCAAACTCAGAAAATCCATTTTCTCCCTCTGAAATTTCATATCACAGGACAGAGGTGCACGAGCTGGGAAAGAAGCCAAAGATTCAGAGGCGTTCGCGGCCCAGGCCCCGGCCCTCGCAGGACACAAATTCCGGCCCCGCCGGCGGCAGCCACGAGCACCCAGGAGCACCCCGCCAGCCGCGCTTGGCACTGCCACAGCCCGCTACTCCGCTGCCCTTGCCTGCCCTGGCTCTCTGCTCCGCCCTCGGCGCCTCCTCCAGGTCGCCGCCCCTAGTTCCGCCCGCGGCTGCTGGAAACCGCCTTGCTGTCATTTGGATGTCCAGCAATGACATCTAAAGACATCCGCTGTAAAACAGATCTCTGAAGAAGTTTTGAATGGAGTGCAGTTGGCCTTGTATTCCAGTTCCTTGTATTCCCTTTCTCAGTCTAGCTATGACTTCAACTGACATGACGCCAGAGAGATGACAGAGCTGCATCACAATGACATTAGCCAATCAAACACCCTTGGATGAATTGCTCATCAGCTCAAGAACACAAGTATATCCAAGTTTCATGACTAATTATGAAAATGTAAGAAATAGAAGCATTCATTATGTTAGATATGCACTTCTCATTATTTACTCTGTCTCAAGGTCCAGTGGACATACAATCTCCTTAGCTATCTATTTGCTGCCACGGTGGACACTTTGCTCACTATTCTTCCCTGGCAAGTTTCCTCTCAGGAGGAGCTGTGGTCTTCCTGACTGCATCCCTGCATCCTCTTTGGAAGTTGCATGTCTGTGACTACTGATAGAGCCTCTTCTGTGATGCAGGATATCACCATCATCCAGCCTCAAACATCATGACTGCCTCTCTCTATGGCCTGTTTGCAATGGACTCCATCTGCTGTTCCTTGGCAGCCAAGAGGTCCAACTGAACTTCAGAATGCGTTACACATTCAACACCCAATTGGTCAATAAATATTTATTTCCCTACATTAGCTAACCTTGTCATGTCTTGTCAAATACCTGGAATGTATTTGACTGTTCTGCACTGCACAACGAAGGGTGTTCAAGGTGCTTTAAAGCAGCCAGAGGAGGGCAGCAGAGCTGATAGGGGGGCTGGTAGGCATGTCCTGTGAGGAGAGCCTGAGGACACGTGGGTTCTGCAATTTGGAGAACACAAAGATTAGGGACATTTTTGCTCTCTACAACTTCCAGAAGAGGGAAAGCAGAAAGGGTGGTGCTGGTCTCTTCTCCCTGTTATCTGGTGAGAGGACATGTGAGGGAATGTCACAAGAGGAGATGTTCAGGCCAGACAGTAGTGATGCTGCAGATCAGTTGATCATGAAACTCTCAGAGATTCAAATTGGAGGGCTAGAAGCCTGGCTTTTATCCTGGCTTTTATCCATTTTCTGTGCTGGATGCATGGGGGATAAGCTCCACCTATCAGGTGTATGTTGCACAAAATACCCTCAGTTTATATTCATTACTTCTGTAACATATGCAAACATTTTCCTGTACAGTACACAGATATTCCATAGTTCCCTTAAAATCATTAACGTAGAGTTCTGTCTCATCGCACATGTTCAGAATTTTGTGGTGGTGGTCCCACAGCCCTCTGGATGAAGTCAGTACTCTTCCTCCCTGGTCCGCACTGCTGAACTCCTGTCTTCACCAATGGCTCAGTTAGGTTCTTTGCCTTGATTACACACAAGTCCTTGACATACACAAAATGGATGCTGCATTATCAAAGCAGAATCCTCTGCTCTACTTGATACAAGGCAGGTTCAGTATATCCACTGTTATCTAGTTGGAAAAAGGGCCAGAATTCTTCTCTGTTATGTCTCCCAGAAAAACAGGTATCCATCAATGAGCATTAGCAAGCTTAACACTAATGGATACAAGCTAGGTATCACTACAAGATAAAAAAATAGTTTATCGTGAAGTGTGGTCCCAAACATCTAGGACAGGCTTCTCATAATTGTGGATGATGCCCCATGCCTGTACAGTGTGTGACTGGACATTTTTTAATAAATGCGTTCGATGAATATGCTTTTCCTTGTTGTTACACTAATAGGGCTCAGGTAGTTTGAACCTGAAGATGCTTCCAGATCCTCATTCTCTCGCACTGACGCCTTTGCTAGCAAGAAGAACAGATTAGCAGAAATCTTATGTGGGATCCTGAATTGCCCTGATGGATCAGAATACTTGTTGCTAAGAGGGCCACACAATCAAAAACAACTCCCAGGCTATGCACACGTGGCGGAGATCATGCAACTCATATACCCACAGCATCTTGGCATAAATCCAGCACACAGGCTCTATTGTATCTCACACAATTGCTCTAAATATACTGCGTCTGATTACCTCATCTTCCTTTGCTGGATTCCTTCCAGTATGTGAACCGGAGTTGTCTACCACACTGAACCAGGTCTATGCCTCGGAAATGCTTAGGTTTTCTTCCTACCACTCAAAGATGCCTTCCATGAGTAATGTGGAATGACAGATATTGGGATGTGAAAATTCGAGGAAACATCAATACATATGCGTCATATCATTTAGCTGAGAATGTTTGCTTGCATTCAAGAGGAACTGCTTGTCAAAGATAAATCACTACTCAAGTTGCGCCTCTGGAAATGGGGCAGCTTTGGTCCATTATAAAAGGCAGCCCAGCTCTTGCTGCCTTCATCCACTTCTTCTCACCTCCTCCTTCTCGGGAACCAGGTGAGTGTGAAACCCCCTTCTCTGTCTCTTGTTCTCCTAAGAGCTCTGAGCTCAATGCGACTTTCAGCTGCTATAAGCTCTGTTCCACGCCGGCTCTACTGTATCATGAGAGAGGGAATTAGGAGGAAAGTTTGTCTGGGGAGGACAGCGGGCCTGTAAGGAGATAACTTGTGGCCTAGGGTCGAGGCAGCCTGTACAGCTCCCAGAGGCTTTTACTGGGGCTGTGTCAGGATGAGACCAAGAATCCCTTGAACATTCCTGAAAAGTCTTCATATCCCAGCACTGCAAGCACTTCGATTCCTTCATAGTGTAATGATAGGCTGCTCCTCATGTGTCCTCATGTTCTGTTTTCACTCTGCCCCCTCTGCCAGGTGTACCTCCATCCTGAGACATGTCTTGTTGCAACCAGTGTGTGCCATGCCAGCGTGCGGCCCAACCCCTCTGGCCAGCAGCTGCAATGAGCCCGTGTGTCAGGCAGTGCCAGATACTCCACCATTGTCATCGCAGCCCTCTGTGGCTGGTGACCCTGCTGGACCCATCCTCAGCTCCTTCCCACAGAACACCGCCGTGGGATCCTCCACCTCTGCTGCTGTTGGCAGCATCCTCAGCTCTGAGGGTGTGCCCATCACCTCTGGGGGCCTTGACCTCTCCTGCATTTCCAACCGCTACTGTGGCAGAAGGTGCAATCCCTGCTAAAGGTGGTGCAGGCAAGGACCCCCAGGAATTCTGAACATGGCAATGGACAGAGAAAGAAATGTGTTGCTGTTTTTGCTCTGCAAGTCAGACATGTGGTGGCAGCATTTTGGCTCTCTGTCAACAAGGAGAAAGTCTATTGATACTCACTGTATCTAATACAGTGTACTTATTACTCACTATATCTAATATCATTTCTGTTCTTTTGCCTTTAGAGACCTCTGTTGTTACCCCCTAAATAAGCCCTGAGTGAACTGTTAATCTCCCATAAACTCTGGGCTTGGACATACAGCTCTTTGGCAATGTGGACATAGGAAATGGGAACTGATTCTTGTCTGCTCTTTCTGTTCACTGCCCGCAGGGCCTCTGCTTGGAGTTATAACATTTCTCTCCTTATATTCATTAAACAATTTCTGCATCCGTCAGTGTTTCCTTCTGTGTTGGTGTGGATTTTTTCCCTCCACATCTGCAGAGATGGCCAAAGGAGAAAGTGATGCCTTTGGTGATAGGAAGCTTGGGAGACTCCATCACTCCTCAGGTTATTGGAGGTCAGGGCATACTGCAGACAGTCATCTTTCTAGCACACTCTCTTGAAGGAGAGAAAGACATTGCTAGGTGATCCTCCACCACCAATTACCATCAGTCCCTGCCTTCCTGTTTTTCTCCTTACACAGATCTTGACCCTTGAGCATGTCAAGTGGATGGAAATCCTGACAAATGACATTTTCATGAGAGGACCTCTGTGCATGGGGGAGGCCCAGAGAAGACAGAAGTCCCACATACTCGGGGGAAATCTGTTGCTCTGTGTTTGGGAGGGGCAGTGCTGGTGTTCCCACAAAGCCATCTAGAACTTGGAAGGTATCATTTTCATGGATATTGGCCTATGTTTTTATTGTACATTCCCATCACTTTGACTTGCTACAGAGGGCTATGCATTGGAGCCCCCATTCCATCTGATCTCAACAGTCCCATGGGTGCAGGAAGGCCCAGGATAGTTACTCATACCCCAAACACTCAGTTTCTCAGTGGTGTCATGTCTTCTCCAAAAATGGAACAGTTCTCCTCAGGCTCAGGATCTGGAAGACCCTTAAAGTGCCCCAACCTTACCCTTGTCCTCTGAAGACATGTGAGAGGAGATATCCCCATCTCCAGTGGGACATGGCAGTGAGAGTGTGACATCTTTCTGGACTCAACAGGATCTTTGTACTTCCCCCAGTCAGCCAGGGCATTGTAAGAGGCCATGCTTTTTACATTACTGTCTCAAAGTTTGCTGAAATGGACATGTTCAGGCAAGTCCTGGCCAAGGTTCCAGGACTGCCTTTGTCTGAGACACACAAGAACCAAGGTTCGAGAAATCCCTTTGTTTAGGAGATGGACAAGTCGTTCGGCGAGACTACGAATGGAGATAGATATATCTGATCAATGGCGCTTAAGTGAAATCTTTTGTGTAGGGCCTATCTCAAGGACAGATGCCACTGAGGGATGATGGCCCTATAAGTGGCTTGCTCTCGATGTTGGCTGATACTCAAGGAAGATTGACATCTCTGAGGAAATCACAGGACTCTGAACCCGAGCCGTCACCGAAAATGTCTCAAAGAGCTGGAAGAAGGAATAAAAAGCTACGGACAAACATCCGAAATTATTGAGTGCTGGACACCAGATGCCTCACTACAGACAATGAACGTTCTTCCGTGTACACATCAGATTCGCTCTCATCGTACGACGAGCGCCTGCATAACTGAAGAAGATGCCTGATAAGTCTGAAGAACCTTTAAGTGAGGCAATACTAGATATCTTGACCTTCAGATTCCTTCCACCGATTGTCCTACTGCTGCCTATAAATCTCTCTGGGATGCTCTTAGAAGACTGCATCCGAGGGACCTTGCTGCCCGAGACTCCACCTGTCCTGAGACCTTGCTACTCTGACCATCTCTACTGCCGTTTCATCGATCATGCGGCTGCTTAACTTCGCTGCTCGCCTCTCCCCTACTGCTACTTTTGCCCGGATCATGAACAGCACCACTGAAAACACCAATTGTGCTACGGACGCTGCTGCTTCACAGGATAGGTGACTATTCCCCGCATTTCATACGTAAATCAATTGCTCTTTTCTATCTTTTCATATCGACCTACAATTCCCTTTATCCAATCCCTAATAATTTTTGGCATTTCAGTACGCACTCCCATACACCCATCCCCTCAAATGTATCTAATACTTCCAAAAACTGGTTCGGGATCGATATCAAAATTTGAAATGTTCTTCTTGCGTTTTATGC
>NW_015440287.1:13356-15208 GCF_001577835.2 Coturnix japonica | reverse complement strand
TGGGGGCCAATTGGGGTCCCTAAATGGATCCTAAAAGAGATTTGAGGTGAGACTGGGAGATTTAGGGGGTCCCTGGGGGGGAGGTTTGGGGTCTCTAAATGGACCCTAAAGGGGGGTTTGGGGTCCTTGAGGGGAGACTGGGGTCCCTAAATGGACCTTAAAGGGGATTTGAGATGAGATTGGGGGATTTCAGGGGTTCTGGGGGGGACTTTGGGGGGCAACTGGGGTCCCTAAATGGACCCTAAAGGGGGATTTGGGGTCCTTAAGTGGAGACTGGGGGATTTAGGGGTCCCTAAATGGACCCTAAAGGGGGATCTGGGGTCTCTAAGTGGAGACTGGGGGACTTAGGGGGTCCCTGGGGGGGAATTTGGGGTCCCTAAATGAACCCTAAAGGGGGATTTGGGGTCCTTGAGGGGAGATAAGGGGATTTGGGGGGACCCTGGGGGGGAATTTGGGGTCCCTAAATGGACCCTAAAGGGGGATTTGGGGTCCTTGAGTGGAGACTGGGGGATTTAGGGGTCCCTAAATGGACCCTAAAGGGTGATTTGGGGTCCTTAAGGGGAGACTGGGGTCCCTAAATGAACCCTAAATGGGATTTAAGGTCCCTGGGGGGGAATTTGGGGTCCCTAAATGGACCCTAAAGGGGGATTTGGGGGTCTATGATGGGAAACTGGGGGATTTAGGGGTCCCTAAATGGACTCTAAAGGGGGATCTGGGGGTCTATGATGGGAGACTGGGGGATTTAGGGGTCCTTAAATGGACCCTAAAGGGGGATTTGGGGTCCTTAAGTGGAGACTGGGGGATTTAGGGGTCCCTAAATGGACACTAAAGGGGGATTTGGGGTCCTTAAGTGGAGACTGGGGGATTTAGGGGTCCCTAAATGGACCCTAAAGGGAATTTGGGGTCCTTAAGGAGAGACTGGAGTCCCTAAATGAACCCTAAATGGGATTTGGGGTCCTTGGGGGGGGGATTTGGGGTCCCTAAATGGACCCTAAAGGGGATTTGGGGTCTCTAAGGGGAGACTGGGGGATTTAGGGGTCCCTAAATGGACCCTAAAGGGGAATTTGGGGTCCTTAAGGGGAGACTGGGGTCCCTAAGTGAACCCTAAAGGGGATTTGGGGTCTCTAAGGGGAGACTGGGGGAGGACTGGGGTCCCTAAATGGATCTTAAAGGGGATTTGAGTTGAGATAGGGGGATTTGAGGGGTCCTGGTGGGGAGTTTGGGGTCCCTAAATGGACCCTAAAGGGGGGTTTGGGGTCTATGATGGGAGACTGGGGGATTTAGGGGTCCCTAAATGGACCCTAAAGGAGGATTTGGGGTCTCTAAGTGGAGACTGGGGGATTTAGGGGTCCCTAAATGGACCCTAAAGGGGGATTTGGGGTTTTGGGTCAAAAAAGGGCGATTTTGGCTGACTTGATGCCGCTCTGCACCACGCGGTTCTTGCAGCTGCGCCAACACGTGCAGGCCTGGTTGCATTCGAAGATGAGGGGGGGCTCGATCTTATTGAACTCCTGCAGCAGCCGCCCGTCCNCCCCATATCCCCCCCTATATCCCCCATTTCCCCCATTACCGAAGTCGACGCCCTCGGACACTTTTCCTCGCGCCACCGAGAGCAGCACAGCACCACGGCCGTTCTCACACGCCTGCGAGTGTGCAACGGGGGGAGTGAGTGTGTAAAGGGAGTGTGTAATAACACGGTGAGTGTGTAAAGTGAGTGTGTAAAGGGAGTGTGTAATAACACGGTGAGCGTGTAAAGTGAGTGTGTAACAATGGGAGTGTGTAACTGTGAGTGTGTAAAGGGAGTGTGTAACAATGGGAGTGTGTAACAATGGGAGTGTGTAACTGTGAGTGT
>NW_015440287.1:12966-13092 GCF_001577835.2 Coturnix japonica | reverse complement strand
GAGTGTGTAACAATGGGAGTGTGTAACTGTGAGTGTGTAAAGGGAGTGTGTAACAATGGGAGTGTGTAACAATGGGAGTGTGTAACTGTGAGTGTGTAAAGGGAGTGTGTAACAATGGGAGTGTGT
>NW_015440287.1:8391-12661 GCF_001577835.2 Coturnix japonica | reverse complement strand
AGAGAGTGTGTAAAGTGAGTGTGTAAAGTGAGTGTGTAACAGTGTGGGTGTGTGAAATGAGTGTGTGTAAAGTGAGTGTGCAACAAAGTGAGTGTGTAACAATGTGAGTGTGCAAAGTGTGTGGGTGTGATATGAGTGTGATATGGGTGAGTAAAAAAGTTAGTGTGTAAAGTGAGCGTGTAACAATGTCAGTGTGTAACTGTGAGTGTGTAAAGTGAGTGTGCAAAGTGTGTGTGATATGAGTGTGTAAAGTGATTGTGTAACAAAGTGAGTGTGTAAAGTGAGTGTGTAACTGTGTAAAGTGAGTGTGTAACTGAGGGTGTAAAGGGAGTGTGTAACAAGTGTGTAAAGTGTGTAAAGTGAGTGTGTAACAGTGAGTGTGTAACACAGCGAGTGTGTAATTGTGAGTGTGTAAAGTGAGTAACACATTGAGTGTGTATCTAAGTGAGTGTGTAACACAGCGAGTGTGTAAAGTGTGTGTAGCAACACAGCGAGTGTGTAAAGTGAGTGTGTAACAATGTGAGTGTGTAAAGTGAGTAACAATGTGAGTGCGTAAATTTAGTGTGTAACAAAGTGAGTGTGTAAAGTGAGTGTGTAACAGTCAGTGAGCAACTGTGTGTAAAGTGAGTGTGTAACAAGTGTTTAACAACAGTGTGTAAAGTGAGTGTGTAACAAAGTGAGTGTGTAAAGTGTGTGTGTAACAACACAGCGAGTGTGTAAAGTGAGTGTGTGATATGAGTGTGTAAAGGGAGTGTGTAACAATGTGAGTGTGTAAAGTGAGTAACAATGTGAGTGTGTAAAGTGACTGTGTAACACAGCGAGTGTGTAATTGTGAGTGTGTAACTGTGTAAACTGGGTGTGCAAAGTGAGTGTGTAACTGAGTGTGTGACACAGTGAGTGTGTAACAGTCAGGGTGAAAAGTGAGTGTGAAAAGTGTGTAACAAGTGTGTAAAGTATGTAAAGTGAGTGTGTAACAGTGAGGGTGTAACTGTGTAACGTGAGTGTGTAACAAGTGTGTAAAGTGTGTACAGTGAGTGTGTAACAAAGTGAGTGTGTAAAGTGAGTGCCTAACAGTAACAATGGTGTGTAAATTGAGTGTGTAAAGTGTGTGTAACAACGTGAGTGTGTAAAGTGTGTAACAGTGAGTGTATAAAGTGTGCAACAACACAGTGAGTGTGTAAAGTGAGTGTTTAACTGTGAGTAACAACTGTGTAGTGTGTAAGTGTGAGTGTGTATAGTGAGTGTGTAACAACACAGTGTGTAAAGTGAGTGTGTAACAACACAGTGTGTAAAGTGAGTAACACACAGTGAGTGTGCAACAGTGCGCAATGTGCGTAACTACAGTGAGTGTGCAGCAAGTGTGTAAAAAGAGTGTAAGTGTGCAACAACCGTGAGTGTGCAACGGTGTGTAATGACGGTATGTACTGACAGTGAGTGTGCAACAGTGTTGGTGTCACGCACACGCTGTTACACACATCACACACACACACTGTTGGTGTTACACACTCACTTTACACACTCACGTTACACACTCATGTTTTGCACACTCACCTGGTATTTCTCCTTTGCGACGCTGGTGTCTTGGTGTCACACACTCACTTTGCACACTCATGTTACACACTCCCGTTGCACACTCACTTTGCACACTCACTTTGCACACTCAGTGTTGGTGTTTTGCACACTCACCTCCTGGTATTTCTCCAGTGCCACATTGGTCTCTTGGTGTCACACACTCCCTTTGCACACTCACTTTACACACTCACTTTACACTCTCATTTTGCACACTCACATTACACACTCACCTCCTGGTATTTATCCATTGCCACACTGCTCTATAGGTATCACACACACACACTGTTGGTGTTACACACTCACGTTACACACTCACGTTACACACTCACTTTACACACTCACTTTACACACTCTCTTGGTGTTACACACTCACTTTACACACTCACTTTACACACTCACTTTGCACACTCACTTTACACACTCACTTTACACAGTTTGCACACTCGCTTTACACACTCCATTTGCACACTCACTTTACACACTCCATTTGCACACTCACTTTACACACTCACTTTGCACACTCATGTTGCACACTCATGTTTTGCACACTCACCTCCTGGTATTTCTCCAGTGCGACGCTGCTCTATAGGCGTCTATCTCACACACACACACTGTTGGTGTTACACACTCACGTTACACACTCTCTTTACACACTCATGTTTTGCACACTCACCTCCTGGTATTTCTCCAGTGCCACATTGGTGTCTTGGTGTCACACACTCACATTGCACACTCACTTTTCACACTCACTTTGCACACTCATGTTTTGCACACTCACCTCCTGGTATTTCTCCAGGGCGACGCTGGTCTCTTGGTGTCACACACTCACTTTACACACTCACGTTACACACTCACTTTGTACACTCACGTTACACACTCACTTTACACACTCACGTTACACACTCACGTTGCACACTCACTTTACACACTCACCTCCTGGTATTTCTCCAGTGCCACATTGGTGTCACACACTCATTTTGCACACTCATGTTTTGCACACTCACTTTGCACACTCACCTCCTGGTACTTCTCCAGTGTCACGTTGGTCTCTTGTCACGCACTCATGTTACACACTCACTTTGCACACTCACTTTGAACACTCACTCTGCACACTCACTTTACACACTCATGTTACACACTCACTTTGCACACTCAGTGTTGGTGTTTTGCACACTCACCTCCTGGTATTTCTCCAGTGCGACGCTGGTCTCTTGGTGTCACACACTCACTTTGCACACTCACGATACACACATTGCACACTCATGTTACACACTCACTTTGCACACTCACTTTGCAAACTTTGCACACTCGCTTTGCACACTCACTTTGCACACTCACGTTACACACTCACTTTACACACTCACTTTACACACACTCATGTTTTACACACTCACTTTACACACTCACTTTGCACACTCAGGTTTTGCACACTCAATTTACACACTCGCTTTACACGCTCACATTACACACTTTACACACTCGCTTTGCACACTCACTTTACACACTCACTTTACACAGTTTGCACACTCACTTTACACACTCACTCTGCACACTCATGTTACACACTCATCTTACACACTCGCTTTACACACTCACTTTACACACTCACATTGCACACTCATGTTACACACTCGCGTTACACACTCATGTTACACACTCAGTGTTGGTGTTTTGCACACTCACCTCCTGGTATTTCTCCAGTGCGACGCTGGTCTCGGCTCCATCCGGCGTCTCAATGAAAATCAGTTTGTGGCGCTGCAGCGACTCCAGGAGACCCTGAAATATGGGGGTATATGGGGTATATGGGGTTATATGGGGGTATATGGGGTTATATGGGGTTATATGGGGTTATATGGGGGTATATGGGGTTATAGGGTTATATGGGGTCATATGGGGTTATATGGGGTCATATGGGGTGATATGGGGTGATATGGGGTGATATGGGGTGATATGGGGGCAGATATGGGGTTATATGGGGTTATGGGGTGATATGGGGTCATATGGGGTCATATGGGGTGGATATGGGGTTATGGGGTGATATGGGGTCATATGGGGTTATAGGGGTCACATATGGGGTGATATGGGGCTATGGGGGCAGATATGGGGTGATATGGGGCTATGGGGGCAGATATGGGGTGATATGGGGCTATGGGGTGATATGGGGTTATGGGGGCAGATATGGGGTGATATGGGGTGGATATGGGGTGGATATGGGGTTATATGGGGTGATATGGGGTGGATATGGGGTTATATGGGGTGGATATGGGGTGATATGGGGTGATATGGGGTTATATGGGGTGATATGGGGTGATATGGGGTTATATGGGGTTATATGGGGTTATGAGGTGATATGGGGTGATATGGGGGGCAGATATGGGGCTATGGGGCAGGGAGAGGGCTGGGGGTCAGATAAGGGACAGGGAGGGAGCTATGGGGCAATGGGGGGACTTGGGGGTCAGTGGGGGGACTTGGGGGGCAGGGAGATATATGGGGGCCCTATAAAGGCACTTATGGGGCTATATGGGGTATATGGGGCCCTATAAAGGCACTTATGGGGCTATATGGGGTATATGGGGCCCTATAAAGGCACTTATGGGGTATATGAGGCCCTATAAAGGCACTTATGGGGTATATGGGGCCCTATAAAGGCACTTATGGGGCTCTATGGGGTATATGGGGCCCTATAAAGGCACTTATG
>NW_015440287.1:0-8156 GCF_001577835.2 Coturnix japonica | reverse complement strand
GATATGGGGTTATATGGAGCTATGGGGTGATATGGGGTGGATATGGGGTGATATGGGGTTACATGGAGCTATGGGGTGTTATGGGGTGATATGGGGTGATATGGGGTTATGGGGGCAGATATAGGGTGATATGGGGTGGATATGGGGTGGATATGGGGTGATATGGGGGGATATGGGGGGCAGATATGGGGCTATGGGGTGATATGGGGTTATATGGGGTGATATGGGGTTATATGGGGTGATATGGGGTTATATGGGGTTATATGGGGTTATATATGGGTCTATATGGGGCCATTAGTGACTATATGGGTCTATATGGGTCTACCTGGGTCTATATGGGTCTATATGGGGCTGTATGTGGCTCTATGGGTCTATATGTGGCTATTTGGGGCTATATATGGGTCTACATGGGGCTATATGGGTCCATATGGGTCAATATGGGGCTATATGGGTCTGTATGGATCCATATATGGGGCTCTATGGGTCCATATGTGGCTATACGGGTCTATATGGGTCTACATGGGTCTATATATAGGTCAATATGGGGCTATATGGGTCCATATGGGTCTATATATGGGTCAATATGGGGCTAAATGGGTCTATTTGGGGCTATGGATGGATCTATATGGATCTACATGGGTCTATATGGGTCTACATGGGGCTATATGGGTCTATACGGGGTTATATGGGTCTCTATGGGTCCCTATGGGTCTCTATGGGGTGCAGTAACATGGTCTGTCCACTAGGGGGCGCTCTGACCTGCTCGTACCAGCTGGCCACGCAGGCCTCCATGTAGGTCTATATGGGTCTCTATGGGGCTCTATGGGTCCCTATGGGTCTCTATGGGGTGCAGTACCGGTGTTTACCACCAGGGGGCGCTCTGACCTGCTCGTACCAGCTGGCCACGCAGGCCTCCATGTAGGTCTATATGGGGCTATACAGGTCTATATATGGGTCTATATGGGTCTATATGGGGCTCTATGGGTCTATATGGGGCTCTATGGGTCTCTATGGGTCCCTATGGGTCTCTATGGGGTGCAGTACCGGTGTTTACCACTAGGGGGCGCTCTGACCTGCTCGTACCAGCTGGCCACGCAGGCCTCCATGTAGGTCTATATGGGTCTATACGGGTCTATATATGGGTCTATTTGGGGCTATATATGGGTCTATATAGGTCTACATGGGTCTATATGGGACTATATGGGTCTATATGGATCTACATGGGTCTATATGGGTCTGTATGGGGCTATATTGGTCTATATGTGGCTCTATGGGTCTACATGGGGCTATATGGGGCTATACAGGGCTATATGGGGTTGTATGTGGCTCTGTGGGGCTATATGTGGGTCTACATGGGTCTATATGGACTATATGGGTCTATATGGGTTTATATATGGGTCTATATGTGGCTCTATTGGTCTATATGTGGCTCTATGGGTCTATATGTGGCTATTTGGGGTTACATATGGGTCTACATGTGGCTACATGTGGGTCAATATGGGTCTGTATGGATCTACATGGGGCTATATGGGTCCATATGTGGCTATATGGTTCTACATGGGACTATATATGGGTCTGTATGGGTATATATGGGTCTATATATGGGTCTACATGGGTCTATATGGGTCTACATGGGTCTATATGGGTCTATATGTGGCTATATGTGGCTATATGGTTCTACATGGGTCTATATATGGGTCTATATGGGTCTATATATGGATCTATATGGGTCTATATGTGGCTATACAAGGCTATATGGGTCTACATGGGTCTATATGGGTCTATATAGGTCTATATGGGTCCATATAGGTTTATATATGGATCAATATGGGGCTATATGGGTCTGTATGGATCCATATATGGGGCTCTATGGGTCTATATGTGGCTATACGGGGCTGTATGTGGCTCTATGGGTCCGTATGGGTCTCTATGGGGTGCAGTACCGGCGTTTACCACTAGGGGGCGCTCTGACCTGCTCGTACCAGCTGGCCACGCAGGCCTCCATGTAGGTCTCTATGGGTCTCTATGGGTCTCTATGGGTCATATGGGCGGGGATACTGGGGGGGGCACGATTTTGTTATAGGGGGGGGTACGTTAATAGGGGGCAAAGGGGAGACACTGTGTTGGGTGTGGGGGGGACCGGGGGTTTGATTACTGGGGCGGCCATCGGGTGTATGTGGGGGGGGCTCGTGTTGGGTATAGAGGGTTGGGGGGGTCGTGGTGTTATTTGGGGGGGGCAGGGGGGGGACCTGTGTTGGGGGACTGGGGGGGGTCATTAGATGTATGGGGGGGGCAAGGGCGGGGGCGTGTTGTTATTGGAGGGGGGGCCATGGTGTTGTGGGGGGGGGCATGAGGGAGGTCCTGTTATGGGGGGGTGCATGTGGGGGGGGAGGACGATATGATTATGGCGGGAGGGCAGGCCATGGTGTTAGTGGGGGGGGTCTTGTTGTTTATGGGGGGGATATGGGGGGGCACGGTTGTTATGGGGGCGGTCCATGTGGGGTGTGGGGGCAGGGAGAGTCTGTTATGGGGGGGGCCATGGGGTTGTGGAGGGGGCATGGGGGGGTCGTTGTTTGTTATAGGGAGGGAGAATATGGGAGGGGCACGTTGTAATAATGGGGGGTCACGTTATGGGGGGCCAGGGGGACAAATGGTGGGTTTGGGGGACGGGGGGGGTATTGTTGTTGATGGGGGGGGCCATGGTGTTGTGGGGGGGGGTCGTGGTTGTATATGGGGGGATAGGGGGGCACTGTGTTAGGGGGGCATAGGGGGTCATTTGTGTTGGGGGGACGAGAGGGGTCTTGTTAGGGGGGGTGGAATGGGGGGGCGGCAGTGTTATGGGGGGGGGGCATGGTTTTGTGGAGTGGGAGTCGTGTATGTTAACAGGGGGAATATGGGGGGGGCAATTGTTATTGGGGGGGTCACACTGTGGGTTGGGGGCACGGGGGGGTCTTGTTTTATGGGGAGAGAGAGGGCACATGGTGTGTGGGGGGAATGGGGGGGTCATTGTGTTGCGGGGGGGCACGGAGGGGGTGTGTTGTTTGGGGGGGATATGGGAGGGGGACGTTGTATATGGGGGGGTATTGTGGGTTGGGGGCCGCGGGGGTTCTTGTTATGGTGGGGGGGCCATGGTGTGCGTTGTGGGGGATGGCGGGGTCGTGTCTGTTATGGGGGGATTTGGGGGGGGGCACGTTGTTATGGGGGGGTCACGTAATGGGTGGGCACAGGGGGACAACTGTGTGGGTTGGGGGTCATGGGGGGGGGGCACTTAGTTATGGGGGCCGTGGGCCTGGTTGTCTGTGGGGGGGGGTCGTGCTGTTATAGGGGATATGCAGGGGGGCACGGTTGTTATGGGGGGTCACTGTGGGTTGGGGCACGGGGAGTCCTTGTTATGGGGGGGGGCCAATGGATGTTGTGGGGGGAGGGGCATCGGGGGGTCGTGTTGTTTAGGGGGGGTATGGGCAGGGGGCACGTTTTATGGGGGGGTCACGGTATTAATGAGGGGGCACAGCGGGGACACTGTGTGGGTTAGGGGGGGCACGGGGAGGTCTTGTTATGAGGGAGGAGGCATGGATGTTGTTGGGGGTGGCAGGTCGTGTTGTTACTTGGGGGGGGACATAGGGGGGACACTGTGTTGGGGGGCATTGGGGGAGTCATTGTGTTGGGGGGGCACGGGGGTCTTGTTGTTATGGGGGGGGGCCATGGTGAATTGTGTGCGGGGTACCGTGTTGATTAATGGGGGGCTTTGAGGGCGGGCACGTTTGTTATGGGGTCATGTGGGTTGGGGGAGGCCACGGGGAAGGTCTTGTTATGGGTGGGGGGCCATTGCGTGTTGTGGGGGGGGTCGTAGTATGATATATAGGGGGGGTTGGGGGGTGTGTGTTTATGGGGGGGCCATGGGGGGTCATTGTGTTGGAGGGGGCCACGGGGGAGGGTGGGGTCGTGTTGTTATGGCGGGGCCATGTGTTGGGGCGGGGGTCGTGTTGTTATGGGGCGGATATGGGGGGCACGTTAGTTTATTGGGGGGTTCACTGTGGGTTGGGGGGCACGGGGGTGGTCTTGTTAGAGGGGTGGGGCCATGGTGTTGTTATGGGGGGGCCATGGTGTTGTGGGGGGGGGGCATAGGGGGGTCCTGTTTATGAGGGGGCCATGGGGGGGGCACGATATGTTAATGGAGGGGGGGCCATGGTGTTGTGGGGGGGTCTTGCTGTTATGGGGGGGTATGGGGGGGCACCGTTGTTATGGGGGGTCATGTGGGTTGGGGGGCACGGGGCGGGGTCTTGTTATGGGGGCCATGGTTGTTGTGGGGGGGGGTCGTGTTGTTATAGGGGGATTGGGCGGGTTCGTGGTGTTATGGGGGGGGGGCGCATGGGGGGTCATTGGTGTTGGGTCGGCGGCGCACGGGGGGGGTCGTGATTTGTTTATGGGGGCATGGTGTTTGTGAGGGGGCGACGGCGGGGTCGTGTTGTTATGGGGGGGATATGGGGGGGAGGGAACGTTGTTATGGGGGGAGTCACTGTGGGTTGGGGGGACGGAGGGGGTCATTGTTATGGGGGGGGCCATGGTGGTATGTCTATGGCGGGAGGGGCCATGGTGTTGTGGCACGCACGACGACCACGGGCATGGGGGGGGTCGTGTGGTTATTGGGGGGGCTATCGGGGGTCATGTGTTGGGGGTGGGCACGAGGGCAGTCGTGTTGTTAATGGGGGGGGGTTCAGGGGGTCCCACCCCACCCATTATCCCCAACAACCTCATTGTCGCGCCCCCCCCCCCAGATCGTGGGCCGTGGTAACGACCAGGTGGCCATACGTCTAAATACCGAGACAGGAGGACATCGGTGAAGGGGGGGAGACTCGTGTGGGGCTGGGGGGGCGGGTTTGGTGTGGGGCTGGGGGATTGTGTGGGGCTGGGGGGGTGTGTGGGGTGGGATGCCGCGGTTCTGTGGGGCTTGAAGGGTGTGGGGTTGAGGGGTTGTGTGGTGGGGGCACGTGTGGGGCTGGGGGCGGGATGTGGGGCTGGGGGTGGGGTGGTGTGGGGTTGGGGGTGGTTGGTTGTGAGTGGGGGAGTTGGGGTGGGGGTTGTGTGGGGTGGGCGGGATTGGTGTGGCTGGGGGGGGTTGGAGTGGGGGGGATGTGGGGCTGGCGGTTGGTGTGGGGCTGGGGCGGGGATGTGGGGCTGGGGGGTGTGTGGGGCTGGGGGGGATTGTTGTGGGGCTGGGGGGGAGGTGTGGGCTGGGGGTGGATGTGGGGCTGCTGGGGATGGTGTTGGGGCGGGGTGGGTGTGGGGCTGGGGGGGGGTTGGTGGGGCTGGGGGGTGTGGGGCTGGGGGGGAGTTGGGGCTGGGGAGGCGTGTGGGGCTGGGGGGGGGGGTTGGTGTCGGGGGCTGGGGCGGGTGGAGCTGGGGGGGCTGTGTGGGGCTGGGGGTTGTTGTGGGGTGGGGCCTGGGGGGAGTTGAGTGGGGGTTAGAGGTTGGGGGCTGTGTGGGCGTGGGGTTGTGTGGGGCCTGGGGGGGGGGATGATGGTGGGGAGTTGGAGTTGGGGAGGAGGGTGGATGGGCTGGGGGGGGTGGGTGGGGTTGGCATGTGGGGTGGGGGGTGTGTAGGGCTGGGGGGGGTTTGCGTGTGGGCTGGGGGGTGTCGGGGCTGGGGGGGGTGTGGGCTGGGGGGGTGGTGTGGGGCTGGGGGGGGGTTAAATTGGGGCTGGAGGAACCTAATATATGGGGCTGGAGGCCTTGTTATGGCGTTGGGGACACTTTTGGTTGGGATACCATATCTATGGGTTGGAGGACCAAATTGTGATGGGCTGGGGACCTTATATGTGTGTGGAGGACCATGGTTGTGGGTCGAGAGGACACATCTCCTTAAATTAAATAATGGGTTTGGAGGACCAAGTAGGGGGTGGAGGACCTTGTTAATGTGTTGGAGAGACATATTCTATGGGTTGGGAGGACTGGGTCCGGTGGTTTGGAGGACCATGTCTATGGTTTGGAGGACCATGGCTGTGGGTTGGAGGGGCCATATCTATGGTCTGGAGGACTTTAGTTGTGGTTTGGAGGACACATCTTATGGTTTGGAGGACCATCATCTATGGGTTGGAGGACTTTAGTATGTGGTTGTGAGGACCAATATCTATGGATTTGGAGGACCATAATACTATGGGTTGGCAGACCTTAATCTATGGGTTGGAGGGACCAACATCTATGGTTTGGAGGCAATATCTATGACTTTGGAGGACCATATCCTATGGGTTTGGAGGACCTCAAGTTAGGGCCGTTTGGAGGACCATATCTATGGTTTGGAGGACCATATCTATGGGTTGGAGGACCTTATCTATGGGTTGGAGGACCACATCTATGGTTTGGAGGACCATATCTATGGTTGGAGGACTGGGTCAGTGGGTTGGGAGGACCTTCTGTTCTATGGTCTGGAGGACCTATACTATGTCTGGAGGACCACAATTTATGGTTTGGGGGACCATATCTATGGTTTGGAGGACAATATCTATGAGGTTGGAGGACCATAGTATGGGTTGGGGACATATCTATTGGGCTTGAGAGGACATTACCTATGGTTTGGACGACCATATTATGGTTTGGGAGGGACTGTATCTATGGTTGGAGCAATATCTATGGCGTGGGAGGACCTTACATATGGTTTGGCAGGATATCTATGGTTTGGGAGGAATGTATCTATGGGTTGGAGACATATCTATGGGTTGGAGGACCTTAGCTCTGGGTTGGACGGACAATACTATGAGTTTGGAGAGACCTTGTTATTGGTTGGCGACCAATATCTAATGGCGTGGAGGAACTTTAGATTATGGCGTTGGAGGCACCATATCTATGGTCATGGAGGAACTGTATCTATGGTTTGGAGGACCACATCTATGGCGTTGGTGGACCATATCTAATGGGTTGGAGGACACATTTATGGTTTGGAGGACCAACTAGTAGTTGCGAGGACCATATCTATGGTCATGTGGAGACTGCTAGTGTGGGTTGGAGGACCAACATCATATTGGGTTGGTGGCTGTAGTTATAGGGTCTTTGGCAGGACATAATCTATGGCTCTTGGAGGACACAGTCTTATGGTTATGGGAGGACCATATCTAATGAGTTTTGCGGATGGACCAATATCTGGGGTTTGGGAGGAACCATTTATGAGGCTTGGAGGACCATATCTTATGGTATTGGAGGACCATATCTATGGTCTGTGAGGGACCGTGTCTGGATAGGCTGGCGCTGTCTTTGCAGCGTGACGCGGGGAACTGTTGGCCAGCTGATTACTCGAGCATTAGCTCGGTGGTTTCCCGACGGGAATGGTCGCGCTTCTTCACCAAGCTCACTAACATTGGGTAGGCCCTGCGTGGCCAAGCTGGTCTTCGAGCAGGTCAGAGCGCCCTCGTGGTAACACCGGTACTGAACCCCATAGAGACAAATAGGACCCATAGAGACCCATAGAGACCCATTATAGACCCATAGAGGACCATAGGACCATTAGGAGACCCATAGGGACCATAGAGACCCGAGGGACCATAGAGAACATAGAGAAGCATAGAGACATCAGGAGACCCATGGTAGACCGTTATAGACCATAGAGCCCCATTAGACCCAATTGACCATAGAGCCCATATAGACTATAGACCATAAGAGACCATATAGACCTAATGGAGGCCTGCGTGCTAGCTGGTCGAGCAGAGTCAGAGCGCCCCTGAGTGGTAAACCGGTACTGAACCCCATAGAGACCCATATATATATATATTACCGTTTTATAAGCTCAAATATATACCCATACAGACCCATTAGACACCCAGTGTAGATACCATGATAGAGCAGTATGACCATAGAGACATATAGACCATGATAGACCTATATAGCCCCCATAATGTAGACCATATATAGACCCCATATAGACAATATGTAGACCATATATAGACCATGATAGACCCATTCATGAAGCCCCAAATAGACTATAGACCCAATAGAGCCACATATCAGACCCAATAGGGCCACATAATAGAGACCATATATAGAGCCTATATAGACCCATTATAGACCCATACTAGACCCATTATATGTCCCATATAGACCCATATAGAGCCATAGGGCCCATATGCGGATCCCATAGGGCCCATAGAGGACCATAATAGACCATAGGA
>NW_015440286.1:12471-15218 GCF_001577835.2 Coturnix japonica | reverse complement strand
ATATCCCCCCTATAGAGGAACCTGAGAGCAGTGGGCGTGGCCTGAAGGAGGCGGAGCTTACTCAAGCCCCGCCCCCTGTCACGGATAAGCCCCGCCCCCAAACGGAGCGCGCAATCCCATTGGACGACGGGCGGCAATTTGAATACAGTGAGGCCACGCCCCTTTATCCAAGCCACGCCCTCTTCTATAACCACGCCTTCCCATTGGCCGTCCCCATTCACATGCCCCGCTCACTCCCCTTGGCCACGCCCCCACCTTAACCCCGCCCACTCCTCCTCTCCGACCCTCCCATTGGCTGCCCCCGGTCTGATAGCCCCGCCCACTCCCTGTGACCACGCCCCCTCCCCATTAGCCCCGTTCACTCCTCCTTTCCCGCCCTCCCATTGGCTGCTCCCCCTTTAGTCCCGCCCACTCCTCTTCTCCTGCCCTCCCATTGGCTGCCCCCGCGCTGATAGCCCCGCCCACTCCCCTTGGCCACGCCCCCACCTTAACCCCGCCCACTCCTCCTCTCCGACCCTCCCATTGGCTGCCCAGCTCTGATAGCCACGCCCACTCCTCTTGGCCACGCCCCCATTCATCCCCCTCCCTTAGCCCCGCCCCCTCCTCCTCTCCCGCCCTCCCATTGGCTCCTCCATCCCTTATCCCCGCCCTCTCCTCCTCTCTCTGCCCTCCCATTGGCTCCTATTGACTAAGCCCCGCCCCCAGATTACTCCTCCCTTCGTCAATGGGGTTTGGTGGTGGCGGCCGCTCTGTTCGTCACCGGGATCGCAGTCATTGCATGTGAGTGACCCTAAAAGGGACCCCAAAATCACCCTAAATTGACCCAAAAGTGACCCCTAATGGCACTATAGGACCCTATGGGACCCTATGGGACCCCAAAGTGACCCTAAATGGCCCCAAATTGGCCCTAAATGGCCCTAAATGGCCACAAATGGCCACAAAATGAACCTAAATGGCCCTAAATGGCCACAAATGGCCCCAAAATGACCCCAAATGGCCCTAAAATGACCCCAAATGGCCCTATGGGATCCTATGGGAACCCAAAGTGACCCCAAATGGCCCTAAATGGTCCCAAATTGACCCTATGGGACCCTATGGGACCCCAAAGTGACCCTAAATGGCCCCAAATTGGCCCTAAATGACCCAAAATGGCCACAAATGGCCCCAAAATGACCCTAAATGGCCCTAAATGGCCCCAAATTGGCCCTAAATGGTCCTAAATGGCCCCAAATTGGCCCAAAATGGCCCTAAATGGCCACAAATGCCCCCAAAATGACCCTAAATGACCCAAAATGGCCCCAAAATGACCCCAAAGTGACCCAAAGTGACCCTAAATGGCCCCAAATTGGCCCTAAATGGCCACAAATGGCCCCAAAATGACCCTAAATGGCCCTAAANGCCACAAATGGCCCCAAAATGACCCTAAATGGCCCTAAAGTGACCCCAAATGGCCCTATGGGACCCTATGGGAACCCAAAGTGACCCTAAATGGCTTCAAATGGACCCTGAATGGTCCTAAATGGCCCCAAATGGCCCCAAATGGCCCCAAATGACCCTATGGGACCCTATGGGACCCCAAAGTGACCCTAAATGGCCCCAAATTGACCCCAAATGGCCCTAAATGACCCAAAATGGCCCCCAAATGACCCCAAAGTGACCCTAAATGGCCCTAAAATGGCCCCAAAGTGACCCCAAATGACCCTATGGGACCCTATGGGACCCCAAAGTGTCATTAAGTGACCCTAAATGGCCCTAAATGGCCCCAAAATGATCCCAAATGGCCCTAAATGGTCCCAAATTGACCCTATGGGACCCTATGGGAACCCAAAGTGACCCTAAATGGCCCTAAATGACCCTATGGGATCCTATGGGACCCCAAAGTGTCCCCAAAGTGACCCTAAATGGCCCTAAATGAACCTATGGGACCCCAAATTGACCCTAAATGGCTTCAAATGGACCCCAAAGTGACCCTAAATGGCCCCAAACTGGCCGTAAATGGTCCTAAATGGCCACAAATGGCCCTAAAATGGCCCTAAATGGACCCCAAAGTGACCCGAAATGACCCTATGGGACCCTATGGGACCCCAAATGACACTAAAGTGACCCTATATGGCCCTAAATGGCCCCAAAATGATCCCAAATGGCCCTAAATGGCCACAAATGGCCCCAAAATGACCCAAAATGGCCCTAAATGGCCCCAAATTGGCCCAAAATGGCCCAAAATGGCCACAAATGGCCCCAAAATGACCCTAAATGGCCCCAAATTGGCCCTAAATGACCCAAAATGGCCACAAATGGCCCCAAAATGACTCTAAATGGCCCTAAATGGGCCCAAATTGGCCCTAAATGGCCCTAAATGGCCACAAATGGCCCCAAAATGAACCTAAATGGCCCTAAATGGCCCCAAATTGGCCCAAAATGACCCTAAATGGCCACAAATGGCCCCAGAATGACCCTAAATGGCCCTAAAGTGACCCCAAATGGCCCTATGGGACCCTATGGGAACCCAAATTGACCCTAAATGGCTTCAAATGGACCCCAAATGGCCACAAATGGCCCCAAATGGCCCTAAATGACCCTATGGGACCCTATGGGACCCCAAAGTGCCCCCAAATGGCCCTAAATGGCCCCAAATTGGCCCTAAATGACCCAAAATGGCCACAAATGGCCCCAAAATGACCCTAAATGGCCCTAAAGTGACCCCAAATGGCCCTATGGGACCCTATGGGAACCCAAAGTGACCCTAA
>NW_015440286.1:5835-6946 GCF_001577835.2 Coturnix japonica | reverse complement strand
TGACCCCAAATGGCCCCAAATGACCCTATGGGACCCTATGGGACCCCAAAGTGTCATTAAGTGACCCTAAATGACCCTAAATGGCCCCAAATTGACCCTAAATGACTCTATGGGACCCTATGGGATCCCAAAGTGACCCTAAATGGCACTAAATGGCCCCAAATTGACCCTATGGGACCCTATGGGACCCCAAAGTGACCCTATGGGAACCCAAATGGCCCTAAAAGGCCCTAAATGGCCCCAAATTGGCCCTATGGGACCCTATGGGAACCCAAAGTGACCCTAAATGGCTTCAAATGGACCCCAAATGGCCCTAAATGGCACCAAATGGACCCCAAAGTGACCCCAAATGACCCTATGGGACCCTATGGGACCCCAAAGTGACCTTAAATGGCCCCAAACTGGCCCAAAATGGCCCGAAATGGCCACAAATGGCCCCAAAATGACCCTAAATGGCCCTAAAGTGACCCCAAATGGCCCTATGGGACCCTATGGGAACCCAAAGTGACCCCAAATGGCCCTAAATGGCCCCAAATTGACCCTATGGGACCCTATGGGACCCCAAAGTGACCCTAAATGGCCCCAAACTGGCCCTAAATGGCCCAAAATGGCCACAAATGGCCCCAAAATGACCTAAAATGGCCCTAAAGTGACCCCAAATGGCCCTATGGGACCCTATGGGAACCCAAAGTGACCCTAAATGGCTTCAAATGGACCCTGAATGGCCCTAAAATGGCCCTAAATGGACCCCAAAGTGACCCCAAATGACCCTATGGGACTCTATGGGACCCCAAAGTGACCCTAAGGGACTTCAAATGGCCCTAAATGGCCTCAAATGGCCCCAAAGTGACCCCAAATGGCCCCAAATGACCCTATGGGACCCTATGGGACCCCAAAGTGACCCTAAATGGCCCCAAAATGATCCCAAATGGCCCTAAATGGCCACAAATTGGCCCTATGGGACCCTATGGGAACCCAAAGTGACCCCAAATGGCCCCAAATTGGCCCTATGGGACCCTATGGGACCCCAAAGTGACCCTAAATGGCTTCAAATGGACCCCAAATGGCCCTAAATGGCCACAAATGGCCCTAAATGGCCCTAAAATGGCCC
>NW_015440286.1:0-1408 GCF_001577835.2 Coturnix japonica | reverse complement strand
CAAATGGCCCCAAATTGGCCCTATGGGACCCTATGGGACCCCAAAGTGACCCTAAATGGCTTCAAATGGACCCCAAATGGCCCTAAATGGCCACAAATGGCCCTAAATGGCCCTAAAATGGCCCTAAATGGACCCCAAAGTGACCCCAAATGACCCTATGGGACCCTATGGGACCCCAAAGTGACCCTATGGGACTTCAAATGGCCCTAAATGGCCTCAAATGGCCCCAAATGACCCTATGGGACCCTATGGGACCCCAAAGTGACCCTAAATGGCCCTAAATGGCCCCAAAATGATCCCAAATGGCCCTAAATGGCCCCAAATGGCCCTATGGGACCCTATGGGAACCCAAAGTGACCCTAAATGGCTTCAAATGGACCCTGAATGGTCCTAAATGGCCCCAAATGGACCCAAAATTGACCCCAAATGACCCTATGGGACTCTATGGGACCCCAAAGTGACCCTATGGGACCTCAAATGGCCCTAAATGGCCCCAAAATGAACCCTAAGTGACCCTAAATGGCCCCAAATGACTCTATGGGACCCTATGGGACCCCAAATGACACTAAATGGCCCCAAATTGGCCCTAAATGACCCAAAATGATCCCAAATGGCCCTTAATGGTCCCAAATTGGCCCTATGGGACCCTATGGGAATCCAAAGTGACCCCAAATGGCCCTAAATGACCCTATGGGATCCTATGGGACCCCAAAGTGTCCCCAAAGTGACCCTAAATGGCCCTAAATGGCCCCAAAATGATCCCAAATGGCCCTAAATGGTCCCAAATTGACCCTATGGGACCCTATGGGACCCCAAAGTGACCCTAAATGGCTTCAAATGGACCCCAAATGGCCCTAAATGGCCCTAAATGGCACCAAATGACCCCAAATGGCCCTATGGGACCCCAAATTGGCCCTAAATGGCCCTAAAGTGACCCCAAATGGCCCTATGGGACCCTATGGGACCCCAAAGTGACCCTAAATGGCTTCAAATGGACCCTAAATGGCCCTAAATGGCCCCAAACTGGCCCTAAATGGCCCTAAATGGCCACAAATGGCCCCAGAATGATCCCAAATGGCCCTAAATGGCCCCAAATTGGCCCTATGGGATCCTATGGGAACCCAAAGTGACCCTAAATGGCCCTAAATGGCCTAAAATGGCCCCAAAATGAACCCTAAGTGACCCCAAATGGCCCCAAATGACCCTATGGGACCCTATGGGAACCCAAATGGCCCTAAATGGCCCTAAATGGCCTCAAAATGATCCCAAATGGCCCTAAATGGCCCTAAATGACCCTATGGGACCCTATGGGACCCCAAAGTGTCCCCAAAGTGACCTAAAATGGCCCTAAATGGCCCCAAATTGACCCTATGGGAACCTATGGGACCCCAAAGTGACCCTAAATGGC
>NW_015440285.1:12506-15241 GCF_001577835.2 Coturnix japonica | reverse complement strand
CCTATAACCCTATAACTGACCCTATAACCCTATAACTGACCCTATATAGACCCTACAGCCCTATAAGTGACCCTATAATCCCATAACTGACCCTATAAGCCTATAAGTGACCCTACAACCCTATAAGTGACCCTATAACCCTATAACTAACCCTATAACCCTATAAGTGACCCTATAACCCCATAAGTGACCCTATAACCCTATAACTGACCCTATAACCCTATAACTGACCCTACAACCCTATAACTGACCCTATAACCCTATAACTGACCCTATAACCCTATAACTGACCCTATATAGACCCTATAGCCCTATAAGGGACCCTATAACCCTATAAGTGACACTATAACCCTATAAGTGACCCTATAACCCTATAACTGACCCTATAGACACCTATAACCCTATAACTGACCCTATAACCCTATAACTAACCCATAACTAACCCTATAACTGACCCTATAACCCATAACTGACCCTATAGACCTTATAGGGACCCCAATGGGATTTAGGGGATCCTATAAGACCCCATATGGACCCATAGACCCTATAGAGACCCTATAGACCTTATAGGGACCCCAATGGGATTTAGGGGATCCTATAAGACCCCATATGGACCCATAGACCCTATAGGGACCCTATAGACCTTATAGGGACCCCAATGGGATTTAGGAGATCCTATAAGACCCCATATGGACCCACAGACCCCATAGACCCTATAGGGACCCCATAGACCTTATAGGGACCCTATAGACCTTATAGGGACCCCAATGGGATTTAGGAGACCCTATAAGACCCCATAAGGACCCACAGACCCCATAGACCCTATAGGGACCCTATAGACCCTATAGGGACCCTATAGACCTTATAGGGACCCTATAGGGATTTAGGAGACCCTATAAGACCCCATATGGACCCATAGACCCCATAGACCCTATAGGGACCCTATAGACCTTATAGGGACTCTATAGAGATTTGGGAGATCCTATAAGACCCCAGTGGGATTAAGGAGATCCTATAAGACCCCATATGGACCCATAGACCCCATAGACCCTATAGGGACCCTATAGACCTTATAGGGACCCTATAGACCCTATAGGGACCCCAATGGGATTTAGGGGATCCTATAAGACCCCATAAGGACCCATAGACCCTAAAGGGACCCTATAGACCTTATAGGGACCCCAATGGGATTTAGGGGATCCTATAAGACCCCATATGGACCCATAGACCTTATAGGGACCCTATAGACCTTATAGGGACCCAATGGGATTTAGGGGATCCTATAAGACCCCATATGGACCCATAGACCCCACAGACCCTATAGGGACCCTATAGACCTTATAGGGACCCTATAGACCTTATAGGGACCCTATAGGGATTTGGGAGATCCTATAAGACCCCAATGGGATTTAGGGGATCCTATATGACCCCATATGGACCCACAGACCCTATAGAGACCCCAATGGGATTTAGGGGATCCTATAAGACCCCATATGGACCCATAGACCCTATAGAGACCCTATAGGGATTTAGGGAATCCTATAAGACCCCATACGGACCAATAGACCCCATAGACCCTATAGGGACCCTATAGACCTTATAGAGACCCTATAGGGATTTAGGGGATCCTATAAGACCCCATATGGACCCATAGACCCTATAGACCCTATAGGGACCCTATAGACCTTATAGAGACCCTATAGGGATTTGGGAGATCCTATAAGACCCCTTATGGACCCACAAACCTTATAGGGACCCTATAGACCTTATAGGGACCGTAATGGGATTTAGGGGATCCTATAAGACCCCATATGGATCCATAGACCTTATAGGGACCCTATAGACCTTATAGGGACCCTATAGGGATTTAGGGGATCCTATAAGACCCCATATGGACCCACAAACCTTATAGGGACCCTATAGACCTTATAGGGACCCCAATGGGATTTAGGGGATCCTATAAGACCCCATATGGACCCATAGACCCCATAGACCCTATAGGGACCCCATAGACCTTATAGGGACCCTATAGACCTTATAGGGACCCTATAGGGATTTAGGAGATCCTATAAGACCCCATATGGACCCACAAACCTTATAGGGACCCTATAGACCTTATAGGGACCCTATAGGGATTTAGGAGATCCTATAAGACCCCATATGGACCCATAGACCCCATAGACCCTATAGGGACCCCACAGACCCTATAGGGTCCCTATAGGATCCCGCTGACCCCATAAATCACTCACTAGTTCTTATATTTAACGAAAAACTCTTCGGATTCGGTCAATTGTCCGGACGGGAGCTGAAAAACATAAAGAAATAGGATCGTTAATTTATAGGGTCGTTAATTTATAGGGTCGTTAATTTATAGGGTCGTTAATTTATAGGGTTAATTTATGGGGACGTTATAGGGTCGTTAATTTATAGGGTCGTTAATTTATAGGGTCGTTATAGGGTCGTTAATTTATAGGGTCGTTANNNNTTATAGGGTCGTTATAGGGTCATTAATTTATAGGGTCGTTAATTTATAGGGTCGTTATAGGGTCGTTAATTTATAGGGTCGTTAATTTATAGGGTCGTTAATTTATAGGGTCGTTATAGGGTCGTTAATTTATAGGGTCGTTAATTTATAGGGTCGTTATAGGGTCGTTAATTTATGGGGTCGTTAATTTATAGGGTCGTTAATTTATAGGGTCGTTAATTTATGGGGTCGTTAATTTATAGGGTCGTTA
>NW_015440285.1:11873-12245 GCF_001577835.2 Coturnix japonica | reverse complement strand
GGGTCGTTAATTTATAGGGTCGTTAATTTATGGGGTCGTTAATTTATAGGGTCGTTATAGGGTCGTTAGTTTATGAGGTCGTTAATTTATGGGGTCGTTAATTTATGGGGTCGTTAATTAATGGGGTCGATAATTTATAGGGTCGTTAATTTATAGGGTCATTAATTTATAGGGTCATTAATTTATAGGGTCGTTAATTTATGGGGTCGTTAATTAATGGGGTCGTTAATTTATAGGGTCATTATAGGGTCATTAATTTATAGGGTCGTTAATTTATGGGGTCGTTAATTTATAGGGTCGTTATAGGGTCGTTAATTTATTGGGTCGTTAATTTATGGGGTCCTTTAATTTATGGGGTCGTTATGGGGTTTT
>NW_015440285.1:8780-10037 GCF_001577835.2 Coturnix japonica | reverse complement strand
AGGCCAAAATTTGGGGTCAATGAGGCCTAAAAATGAGGCCTACAAGGCCTGAAAGTTGGGCCCAATGAGGCCTAAAAATGAGGCCTACAAGGCCTGAAAGTTGGGCCTAAAAATGAGGCCAAAAAATGGGGGTCTACAAGGCCCAAATTTGGGTCAAAAAAGCTAAAATTTGGGGTCATTGAGACCTAAAAATGGGGGTCAATGAGGCCTAAAAATGAGGCCTACAAGGCCTGAAAGTTGGGCCTAAAAATGAGGCCTACAAGGCCTAAAAATGAGGCCTACAAGGCCTGAAAGTTGGGCCCAATGAAGCCTAAAAATGAGGCCTACAAGGCCCAGAAGTTGGGCTCAATGAGGCCAAAATTTGGGACAAAAAAACCCAAATTTGGGTCAAAAAAGCCTAAATTTGGGGTTCTACTGTTGAGGTCAATAAGGCCCGAAGGTTGGAGTCAATAAAGTCAATATTTGGGTTAATGAGGCCCAAATTTGGGCTCAATGAGGCCTAAAAATGAGGCCTACAAGGCCTGAAAGTTGGGCTCAATGAGGCCTAAAAATGGGGGTCTACAAGGCCCAAATTAGGGTCAAAAAAGCCAAAATTTGGGGTTCTACATTTGAGGTCAATGAGGACCGAAGGTTGTAGTCAATAAAGTCAATGTTTGGGTCAATAAAGCCAAAATTCGGCTCAAAAAGTCCTAAATTTGGGATTCTATGGTTGAGAACAATAAGACCCGAAGGTTGGAGTCAATAAAGTCAATATTTGGGCTCAATGAGGCCTAAAAATGGGGCCTACAAGGCCCAGAAGTTGGGTTCAATGAGGCCAAAATTTGGGTCAAAAAAGCCCAAAATTGGGTCAAAAAAGACAAAATTAGGGGTCCTAAAGTTGAGGTTAATAGGGTCTGAAGGTTGGAGTCGATAAAGTCAATATTTGGGAAAATGAGGCTTAAAAATGAGGCCTACAAGGCCTGAAAGTTGGGTTCAATGAGGCCTAAAAATGAGGCCTACAAGGCCCAGAAGTTGGGTTCAATGAGGCCAAAATTTGGGTCAAAAAAGCCCAAAATTGGGTCAAAAAAGCCAAAATTTGGGATTCTATGGTTGAGATCAATAAGGCCCGAAGGTTGGAGTCAATAAAGTCAATATTTGGGCCAATGAGGCCCAAATTTGGGCTCAATGAGGCCTAAAAATGAGGCCTACAAGGCCTGAAAGTTGGGCCTAAAAATGAGGCCTAAAAATGGGGGTCTACAAGGCCCAAATTTGGGTCAA
>NW_015440285.1:0-8180 GCF_001577835.2 Coturnix japonica | reverse complement strand
TAAAAATGAGGCCTACAAGGCCCAAAAGTTGGGCCCAATGAGGCCTAAAAATGGGGGTCTACAAGGCCCAAATTTGGGTCAAAAAAGCCAAAATTCTGATCAAAAAAGCCAAAATTTGGGGTCCTAAAGTTGAGGTTAATAGGGTCTGAAGTTTGGAGTCAATAAAGTCAATATTTGGGTCAATGAGGCCCAAATTTGGGTTCAATGAGGCCTAAAAATGAGGCCTATGAGGCCCAGAAGTTGGGCCTAATGAGGCCTAAAAATGGGGGTCTACAAGGCCCAAGTTTGGGTCAAAAAAGCCAAAATTTGGAGTCCTAAAGTTGAGGTTAATAGGGTCTGAAGTTTGGAGTTGATAAAGTCAATATTTGGGGTCAATGAGGCCCAAATTTGGGCTCAATGAGGCCTAAAAATGAGGTCAACAAGGCCTGAAAGTTGGGTTCAATGAGGCCTAAAAATGGGGGTCTGCAAGGCCCAAATATGGGTCAAAAAAGCCAAAATTAGGGGTCCTAAAGTTGAGGTAAATAGGGTCTGAAGGTTGGAGTCGATAAAGTCAATATTTGGGTCGATAAAGCCAAAATTTGGGCTCAATGAGGCCTAAAAATGAGGCCTACAAGGCCTGAAAGTTGGGCCCAATGAGGGCTAAAAATGGGGGTCCACAAGGCCCAAATTTGGGTCAAAAAAGCCAAAATTAGGGGTCCTAAAGTTGAGGTTAATAGGGTCTGAATGTTGGAGTCGATAAAGTCAATATTTGGGCTCAATGAGGCCTAAAAATGAGGCCTACAAGGCCCAGAAGTTGGGTTCAATGAGGCCAAAATTTGGGTCAAAAAAGACAAAATTTGGGTCAAAAAAGCCTAAATTTGGGGTTCTACTGTTGAGGTCAATAAGGCCCGAAGGTTGGAGTCAATAAAGTCAATATTTGGGTCAATAAAGCCAAAATTCGGGTCAAAAATGTCAAAATTTGGGATTCTATGGTTGAGATCAATAAGGCCCGAAGGTTGGAGTCAATAAAGTCAATATTTGGGCCCAATGAGGCCTAAAAATGGGGCCTACAAGGCCCAGAAGTTGGGTTCAATGAGGCCCAAATTTGGGTCAAAAAAGCCCAAAATTTGGGTCAAAAAAGCCAAAATTTGGGATTCTATGGTTGAGATCAATAAGGCCCGAAGGTTGGAGTCAATAAAGTCAATATTTGGGGTCAATGAGGCCTAAAAATGAGGCCTACAAGGCCCAGAAGTTGGGCTCAATTAGGCCAAAAAATGGGGGTCTACAAGGCCCAAATATGGGTCAAAAAAGCCAAAATTTGGGGTCCTAAAGTTGAGGTTAATAGGGTCTGAAGGTTGGAGTCGATAAAGTCAATATTTGGGGTCAATGAGGCCCAAATTTGGGCTCAATGAGGCCTAAAAATGAGGCCAACAAGGCCTGAAAGTTGGGCCCAATGAGGCCTAAAAATGGGGGTCTACAAGGCCCAAATTTGGGTCAAAAAAAGCCAAAATTTGGGTCAAAAAAGCCAAAATTTGGGGTCCTAAAGTTGAGGTTAATAGGGTCTGAAGTTTGGAGTTGATAAAGTCAATATTTGGGTCGATAAAGCCAAAATTTGGGGTCAATGAGGCCTAAAAATGAGGCCTACAAGGCCCAAAAGTTGGACCCAATGAGGCCTAAAAATGGGGCCTACAAAGCCCAGAAGTTGGGCTCAATGAGGCCAAAATTTGGGACAAAAAAACCCAAATTTGGGTCAAAAAAGCCTAAATTTGGGGTCCTAAAGTTGAGGTCAATGAGGCCCGAAGGTTGGAGTCAATAAGGTCAATATTTAGGCTCAACGAGGCCAAAATTTGGGCTCAATGAGGCCTAAAAATGAGGCCTACAAGGCCCAGAAGTTGGGTTCAATGAGGCCAAAATTTGGGTCAAAAAAGCCAAATTTAGGGGTCCTAAAGTTGAGGTCAATAAGGCCCGAAGTTTAGAGTCAATAAAGTCAATATTTAGGCTCAACGAGGCCCAAAATTTGGGCTCAACGAGGCCAAAATTCGGGGTCAATCAGGCCAAAATTCGGGGACAAAGAGGCCCAAATTTGGGTCAAAAAAGCCCAAATTTGGGTCCAAAACCTCGTACCTGCACACTGGTCTCTTCGTCCTCCCTTGGCGACTGCGCCGGCATCACCTCGGCGTCAGAGTTATCGGACGACGCGTTGCGCTTCCGCTTCTTCCCCACCACCGGGGTGATGGTGCTGAAATGTGGGGCACAAAATGGGGTTAATGGGGGCAGATATGGGGTCGGGGTAAAGGTTGGGGGGCAATAAGGTTGTAATGTGTGGGTAATGGGGCTAGAATGTGTGGGTCGGTGGGTGGGACGTGAATTGGGGTCAATGGGGCCAAAGTGTGGGGTCTATGGGGCCAATGAGGCCCAAAGTTTGGGGTCTATGGGGCGCAAAGTTTGGGGTCTATGGGGCGCAAAGTTTGGGGTCAATGGGGCCAAAACTTGGGGGTCAGTGGGTGGGACATGGGTTGGGGTCTATGGGGCCAAAACTTGGGGGTCTATGGGTGGGATATGGGTTGGGGTCAATGGGGCCAAAGTCTGGGGTCTATGGGGTCAATGAGACCCAAAGTTTGGGGTCTATGGGGCCAAAATTTGGGGTCAATGGGGCCTGAAGATTGGGCTCAATGGGGCCTGAAATTTAGGGGGGAAAAACACCTTAAATTTGGGGCGGAAAACACCTCAAATTTGGGTCAAAAGACCTCAAATTTGGGGGTGAAAACACCTCAAATTTGGGTGAAAACACCTCAAATTTGGGTCAAAACAGGTATAAAACTCCCCTTCTCAAAGTTTGGGGTCAATGGGGCCAAAACTTGGGGGTCTGTGGGTGGGACATGGGTTGGGGTCTATGGGGCCAAAGTTTGGGGTCAATGGGCCCAAAGTTTGGGGTCTATGGGGCCAAAGTGTGGGGTCAATGGGGCCCAAAGTTTGGAATCTATGGGGCCAAAGTTTGGGGTCTATGGGGTCAATGAGACCCAAAGTGTGGGGTCTATGGGGCCCAAAGTTTGGAATCTATGGGGCCAAAGTTTGGGGTCTATGGGGCCAAAGAGACCCGAAGTTTGGGGTCTATGGGGCCAAAGTTTGGGGTCAATGGGGCCAAAGTTTGGGGTCAATGGGGCCAAAACTTGGGGGTCTGTGGGTGGGACATGGGTTGGGGTCAATGGGGCCAAAGTTTGGGGTCTATGGGGCCAAAGTGTGGGGTCTATGGGGCCAATGAGACCCGAAGTTTGGGGTCTATGGGCCCAAAGTTTGGAGTCAATGGGGCCAAAGTTTGGGGTCTATGGGGCCAAAGTTTGGAATCTATGGGGCCAAAGTTTGGGGTCTATGGGGTCAATGAGACCCAAAGTGTGGGGTCTATGGGGCCAAAATTTGGGGTCTATGGCGCCCAAAGTTTGGGGTCAATGGGGCCAAAGTCTGGGGTCAATGGGGCCAAAGTCTGGGGTCTATGGGGCCAATGAGACCCAAAGTTTGGGGTCTATGGGGCCAATGAGACCCAAAGTTTGGGGTCTATGGGGCCAATGAGACCCAAAGTTTGGGGTCTATGGGGCCAAAGTTTGGGGTCTATGGGGCCCAAAGTTTGGAATCTATGGGGCCAAAATTTGGGGTCAATGGGGCCAAAATTTGGGGTCTATGGGGCCAAAGTCTGGGGTCTATGGGGCCAATGAGACCCAAAGCTTGGGGTCTATGGGCCCGAAGTTTGGGGTCTATGGGGCCAAAATTTGGGGTCTATGGGGCCTGAAGATTGGGCTCAATGGGGCCTGAAATTTAGGGGGGAAAACACCTCAAATTTGGCATGAAAACACCTCAAATTGGGGCTGAAAACACCTCAAATTTTGGGCTGAAAACACCTCAAATTTTGGGCAGAAAACACCTCAAATTTGGGTGAAAACACCTCAAATTTGGGTCAAAACAGGTGTAAAAACCCCCCCTTCTCAAATTTTGGGCATAAAACACCTCAAATTTGGGTCAAAACACCTCAAATTTGGCGTGAAAACACCTCAAATTTGGGGCATAAAACACCTCAAATTTTGGGCGTGAAAACACCTCAAATTTGGGTCAAAACACCTAAAATTTGGGTCAAAACAGGTATAAAAAACCCCCCTTCTCAAAGTTTGGGGTCAATGGGGCCAAAACTTGGGGGTCTGTGGGTGGGACATGGGTTGGGGTCAATGGGGCCAAAGTTTGGGGTCTATGAGGCCCAAAGTTTGGAATCTATGGGGCCAAAGTTTGGGGTCTATGGGGCCAAAGTTTGGGGTCTATGGGGTCAATGAGACCCAAAGTTTGGGGTCTATGGGGCCAAAGTTTGGGGTCTATGGCGCCCAAAGTTTGGAATCTATGGGGCCAAAATTTGGGGTCAATGGGGCCAAAATTTGGGGTCTATGGGGCCAAAGTTTGGGGTCTATGGGGCCTGAAATTTAGGGGGGAAAAACACCTCAAATTTGGGGGCGGAAAACACCTAAATTTTGGGTGAAAACACCTCAAAATTTGGGCTGAAAACACCTCAAATTTGGCGTGAAAACACCTGAAATTTGGTGTGAAAACAGGTATAAAACCCCCCCCTTCTCAAATTTTGGGCAGAAAACACCTCAAATTTGGGTGAAAACACCTAAACTTTGGGTCAAAACAGGTATAAAACCGCCCCGTTCTCAAATTTGGGGCGTAAAACACCTCAAATTTGGGTCAAAACACCTCAAATCTGGGCTGAAAACACCTCAAATTTGGGGCATAAAACACCTCAAATTTGGGGCATAAAACACCTCAAATCTGGGTCAAAACACCTCAAATTTGGGTCCAAACAGGTATAAAAAACCCCCCTTCTCAAAGTTTGGGGTCAATGGGGCCAAAACTTGGGGGTCTTTGGGTAAGACATGGGTTGGGGTCAATGAGGCCAAAGTTTGGGGTCTATGGGGCCAAAATCTGGGGTCTATGGGGCCAAAACTTGGGGGTCAGTGGGTGAGACATGGGTTGGGGTCTATGGGGCCAAAGTCTGGGGTCTATGGGGCCAATGAGACCCAAAGTTTGGGGTCTATGGGGTCAATGGGGCCAAAGTTTGGGGTCTATGGGGTCAATGGGGCCAAAGTTTGGGGTCAATGGGGCCAAACCTTGGGGGTCTGTGGGTGGGATATGGGTTGGGGTCAATGGGGCCAAAGTTTGGGGTCTATGGGGCCAATGAGACCCAAAGTTTGGGGTCTATGGCGCCAATGTTGTGGGTCAATGGGGGCAAAGTGTGGGGGTCTATTGGGGCCAAAAAACTTGGGGGTCTTTGGGTAGGACACTGGGTGGGGCATGAGGCCAAAGTTTGGGGTCAATGGGGCCAAGGTTTGGGGTCAATGGGGCCAAAAACTTGGGGTCTGTGGGTGGGATATGGGTTGGGGTCAATGGGGCCAAAGTTTGGGGTCTATGGGGCCAATGAGACCCAAAGTTTGGGGTCTATGGGGCCAAAGTTTGGGGTCTATGGGGCCCAAAGTTTGGGGTCTATGGGGCCAAAGTTTGGGGTCTATGGGGCCAATGAGACCCGAAGTTTGGGGTCAATGGGGCCAAAATTTGGGGTCTATGGGGCCTGAAGTTTGGGCTCAATGGGGCCTGAAATTTAGGGGGGAAAAACACCTTAAATTTGGGGCATAAAACACCTCAAATTTGGGGCGGAAAACACCTCAAATTTTGGGTCAAAACACCTCAAATTTGGTTCAAAATAGGTATAAAAAACCCCCCTTCTCAAAGTTTGGGGTCAATGGGGCCAGAACTTGGGGGTCTGTGGGTGGGACATGGGTTGGGGTCTATGGGGCCAAAGTTTGGGGTCTATGGGGTCAATGGGGCCCAAGTCTGGGGTCTATGGGGCCAATGAGACCCGAAGTTTGGGGTCTATGGGGCCAATGAGACCCAAAGTTTGGGGTCTATGGGGCCAAAGTCTGGGGTCTATGGGGCCAATGAGGCCCAAAGTCTGGGGTCTATGGGGCCTGAAATTTAGGCGTGAAAACACCTTAAATTTGGGGCATAAAACACCTCAAATTTGGGTCAAAACACCTCAAATTTGGCTCCAAACATATCTCACCTGGGTTTGCTGCGCCCTTTACTCCTGCTGGCCCCCCCTTGCCCCTTCCCCTTCCGCTGCCGTTCCTCTTTGCCCCCTCCTCGTTCCCCTTTGCGTCGTCGTTTGCGTTCCCCGTCCTCGTTAAGGACGCTGGGTAATTCATCCTCGTTAAGGACGCGGGGGATGTTTTGTTCGCCCCGAGCTCTGGCTCGAGCGATGGCTTCGGCCACGATGCGATTGGCTTTTTCTTGCTTTTTTTGGTGTTCTAATTTACGGGTTTCTTCTGTAGGGCCGCGGGATGGTGGGTTGGTCAACGCGGCCACTTCGCTGCTGCTCAAGACTTTGACTACGGACAGACCCGCGGAGCTGCCCTGAGAGGAGCCGGCCTGGAAGAAAATTGGTTATTTTAACTAAAATGGTGATATTTCAAGTCAAAATGAACTAAACTTTGATCGTCTTGACACAGAAATTGATTATTTCAAACCAGAATGAACCAAACTTTGCTCGTCTTAACTCCACAAACCCACCCCTCCCCATCCTGACCCCATAAACCCAACCCTATCCATCCCAACCCCATAAACCCAACCCTATCCATCCTGACCCCATAAACCAAACCCCCCCCATATAGACCCCATAAACCCAACCCTATCCATCCCAACCCCATAAACCCAACCCTATCCATCCTGACTCCATAAACCCAACCCTATCCATTCCGACCCCATAAACCCAACCCTATCCATTCAACCCATAAACCCAACCCTAGCCATCGTGACCCCCATAAACCACCCTATCCATTCCGACCCATTAAACCCAACCCTAATCCATCTTCGAACCCCAATAAACCCAACCCCCTATCCATTCCGACCCCCATAAAACCCAACCCTATCCATTCCGACCCCATAAACCCAACCCTAGTCCATTCCTGACGCCATAAACCAAACCCCCGCCATAGAGACCATAAACCCACCCAGAACCCCATAAACCCAGACCCCATAAAACTTCAACCCCCCATATAGACCCCATAGACTCCATAAACTCCCCCAACCCCATAAGCCCCCATATAGACCCCATAAACCCCCCACCCCATAAACCCAACATCCCCATCCCATAGACCCCATAGACCCCATAAACCCCCCCAACCCTATATACGCCCCATAGACCCCATAAACCCACCCCAAGACCCCATAAACTCAACCCACCCCATATAGACCCCATAGGACCCCATCTAGACCCTATATAGACCCCATATAGACCCGCAAGACCCCATAAGCCCCCATTATTAGGACCCATAGACCCCTATATACACCCCATAAACCCCCACTGGATGCCGGAACGAGAAACCGAGGGAAACCCCCCCCCATATGGACCCCATATAGACCCCAACCGCCATTAAGCCCCCATATAGACCCCATATAAACCCCATAAGCCCCCATATAGACCCCATTAAACCCCATAAGCCCCCAATAGACCCCATAAACCCACAGACCCCATTATAAACCCTATAAGACCCCATGACCCCCTGCGGCTCAGCACCCCCTTGGAGCGGGCACGCGTTGACCCTTTCTGCCCATAGCCCCCCCCACCACTTGTGGGGCGCTGGGCACAGCCGTCACCCCCTGCCCCGTAGCAGCGCTATGGGCCCCATAAACCCCCCCCATATAGACCCCATAAACCCCATAGACCCTATATAGACCCCATATAGACCCCATAAACCTCATAGACCCTATATAGACCCCATAAACCCCATAGACCCTATATAGAGCCCATAAACCCCATAGACCCTATATAGACCCCATATAGACCCATAAAACCTTCATAGACGCCTATATAGACCCCATTAAACCCCATTAGACCCTATATAGAGCCCATAAAACCCCATAGACCCTATATAGACCCCATATAGACCCCTAAACCCCCCCAGACCCCATAAGCCCCCATATAGACCCCATTTAAACCCACCCCACCAGACCCCATAAAGCCCCATATAGACCCCATAAACCCCCCGTATATAGACCCCACAAACCCCATAAACATAAGCCCCCAGTATTAGACCCCATTAAAACCCACGCCCAACCCCATAAACCCATAGACCCCATTAAAACCCCCGTATATAAGAATCTCTCTT
>NW_015440284.1:2530-15241 GCF_001577835.2 Coturnix japonica | reverse complement strand
CCCCCCCAATATTGACCCCCCCCCCCCCAAATACTGACCCCCCCCCAAATACTGTACCCCCACCCATGCTGACACCCCCCCCAGGCTATTGGACCCCCCCCACCCAGCTGCTGACCCCCCCGCCCAAAGCTTGACACCCCCCCCCAGGCTATTGGACCCCCATCCACGTGCTGAACCCCCCCCCCCCCAATTGACCATTTAAAACCAACCCCCACCCAAATCTTGACCCCCCCACCCCCCACTGCCGACCCCCCCCAATAGCTGAACCCCCCCCACGGCTATTGGACCCCCCCAGTCTGACCCCCCCTCAATGCTGACCCGCCCCCCAATACTGACCCCCGTCCCCCCAGTACAGAGCCCGCCCCCAAATGCTGACCCCCCCCCAGGCTATTCGGACAACCCCCCCCCCCAGTGCTGACCCCCCCAAAATGACCTCCGACCCCCCAGTGCCATGACCTCCCCTCCGTGCGACCCCCCACCATGCTGACCCCTCGTCCCAAGCTATTGACCCCTCCCAACACCTATAACCCACCCCAGCCTTACAGCCCCCCCCTGACTATTGGACCCCCCCTCCCCACCGCCTTTACAAAGCCCCACCCAGTCTATTTGGGCCCCCCCTTGGTATTGGACCCCCAGCCCCTTCAACCCTCCTCCTCTCAGACTAATTGCCCCCCCGATATTAGACCCCTGCTCTGGCCTATGGATCCCCCCCCAATATCTAACCCCCCCCCAATGCTGGACTCCCCCCCCCAGGCTATTGGACCTCCCTGCAATGACTAACCCCCCCCCAATGCTGACCCCCCCCCAGGCTATTGGACACCCCCCAGGCCTTAAGAGTCCCCACCCCCAGGCTATTCAGACACCCCCCTCCCCTTGGCTAACCCCCCCTCGTGGTGGTTTGGGGATCTCATAGCCCCCCCCCCCATTAAATATCTTGAACCCACCCCCCAATGCTGCTTCAGTTTCCGCAGTCGACTTGACCGGCCGAGAACCCCCGCCCCCAATGTTACACTGAGGATGTTGCCCGGCTGCTGGCATCAGGGGGCTATCGGGGGCGGGGGCGTTGCCTGATGGCCTTTGTGGGGTGCGTGGGTGGGGGGGCCTAAGGGGGGTGCGGGTTGGGGTCTTAGAGGTTATTGATGGGGGGTATGGGGTTCTTAGAGGGGCATGGGGGGTATGGGGCTTATAATGGGTGGGGGGATTGGGGTCTTAGAGGGGATGGGGGTATAGGTGGGGGTAGTTTGAGGGGTCTTAAAGGTGATTGGTGGGGTATTGGGGTCTCGTTAATGGGGGGGGTATTGGGGTCGAGAGGTGATGGGGGGTATTGGGTCCTAATTAGGTGGGGGGGAGTGGGGTCTTATAATAGGTGGGGGGTATTGGGGTCTTATAATGGGGGGGTATTGGGGTCTTAGAGGTGGATGGGGGGATTAGGGTCTTATAACTGGGGAGGGTTGGGTCTTAGAGGTGTAATGGGGGGATTATTGGGTCTTGGATGTGGGATGGGGGGGTATTGGAGGGTCTATATGGAGGGGCGTAAATTGGGGTCTTAGAGGTGATGGGGGGGCTATTGGGGTTTATAATGGGGGGTATTAGGGTATTAAATGAGGGGGGTTTGGGGGTCTTAGAGGGATGGGGGAGGGTGCAGCGGGGTGGAGTATTGGGGTCTTTGAGGTGATGGGGGGGTATTGGGGTCTTATAATGGGGGGGGAATTGGGGTCTTAGAGGGGATGGGGGGGTATTGGGGTCTTATAATGGGGGGGTTTGGGGTCTTAGAGGTGATGGGGGGTATTGGGGTCTATAATGGGGGGGTATTGGGGGTCTTGGATGTGATGGGGTGAAGTATTTGGGGTTCTATAATGGGGGGGTATTGGGGTGTTATTAGTGGGGGTATTGGGGTCTTATAATGGGGGGGTATTGGGGTCTTAGAGGGGATGGGGGGGTATTGGGGTCTTATAATGGGGGGGTATTGGGGTCTTCTGAGGTGATGGGGGCTATTGGGGGTCTTATAATGGGCGGGTATTGGGGTCCTTGAGTGATGGGGGGCTTTGGGGGTCTTAAGGGGGGGTTTGGGGGTCTTAGAGGGATGGGGCGCTATTTGGGCGTCTTAAGGGGGGGTATTGGGTCCTTAGAGGTGATGGGGGGGTATTGGGGTCTGTATTAAGGGGGGTATTGGGGTCTTAAGAGGTAATGGGGGTTGGGAGGAGGGGGTATTGTGGTCTAGATGTTGATGGGGGAGGGATTGGGGTCTTTATAAGGGGTGGGGGTGATTGGGTCTTAGAGGTGGGGTGGGTAGGTGGGGTTATTGGGTCTGGATTGATGGGGGTATTGGGGTCTTATAATGGGGGGGGGTTATTTGGGGGTCCTTATGAGGGGGATGGGGGGGGTTATTGGGGTCCTTATAATGGGTTGTGTGTGGGAGGGATATTGGGTCTTAGGGGTAAAGTGGGGAGGGTGGGGTATTGGGGTCTTTAGAGGGATGGGGGGTATTAGGGTCTTATAATGGGGGGGTATGGGGTCTTATTAAATGGCGTTGGTATTTGGTCTTAGTAATGGGGGTTGAGGTTATTATGTTTTTGTGTTGCTTTATTTACGGGGTCTGGGGTTAATCGGGTTGCTCGATTAGCTGGTGGTGTGATTATTGGGGTCCTATAGGTGGGACGGGGGAGTGGTGGTTTCTTTATAATGGGGGGGTTATTGTGTGGTCCTTTCTATTTAATGCGGGCGGCGTATTGGCGTCTTTAGAGTTAAAGGGTGTATTGGGTTTATAATGGGGGGGGTTATGGGGTCTTAGAGGTGATATGGGGGGTTGTAGTGGGGGGTATTGGGGTCTTAAGGTGATGGTGGTGGTATTGGTTCTTTATAATGGGTATTGGGGTCTTATTCAAGGGGGTATTGGGGTCTTATAATGGGTGCTATTGGGGTCTTAGAGGTAAAGGGGGGAGGGTGGGGGGTCGTTGTATTGCGGGTCTAGAGGTGATTGGGGTGGAGGGTGGGGGGGTCTCATTTGTCTCTAATGCAATTGGGGGGGGTCTCTGATATGGGAGGGGTCTCACTGTCTCTATGGAATTTGGGGAGGGTCTGCTGAATTGTGGGTGGGGTCTCGCTGTCTCTTTATGGAATTGGGGGTCTCTGAATTGGGGGGGGTCTTACTGTCTCTACATGGAATTGGGGGGGGTGGCTCATTGATAAATCTTTAATGGAATTGGGGGTTGTCGTGTGTCTCTGAGATGGGGGGGGTGCTCACTGTTCCTAATGGAATAGGGAGGGGGGGTTCTCATTGCCCCCCCCCCATATACCATAATTGAACCCCCCCCCATATATTAGCTATTCTTCTCAGATGATGGGACTCCTGTCTGCTGCCGTGGTGGGGGGGTCCGGGCCTAGGAAGTGGGTTCTATAAGGTTAAGGAACCATTAGTTATTGTTACTGTGGGGGGTGGGAGCTTCTATTTAACCCCCCCCCCCCCCCATACTTACAACGCCCACCCCCCCTATTATCCCTTATAGGCTCTATCCCCAACGCGACCCCCCCCGACAGTCACAACTTCTTCTTCTTCGATGGGATTAAAGGCATCGGGGTGGTGTCGAAACGCCTGCGTGGCCAGGTTTTTAAACCCCCCCCCCCCCCCCATTAAAAAGATATCATTTTTGGGTTTAAAACTGTTCTTATTTTCCACATTTGCCTCCCCCGCCCCCTTATTTGCCCTCCCCCCCATTATTTAAAAAATTTATGCTCCTCAAACTTCATTTTATTGGATAAAGGTACAAAAAATAGTGGCATTCAATTCTATTACAATTTATACATGCCCCCCCCCCATATAGAGCCCCCCCCCTTTATACAATGCCCTCCCCCTTCAAAAATTTAACTGTACAGGCTTCCTATAAATCAATATACAGAACCTCACATTGTTACGAGCGCCCCCCCCCCAACTGCCAGTTGATAAGTAGTATATACAGCGCCTCAATGGCCCAGGGCCCCCCCCCCTATAATATACAGCCCCCATATAATAATATTACAGCCCTCCCCTATTATAATATATCAGCCCCCCCATATATAATATTACAGCCTCAATTTGATCAGCCCCCCCCATTAATATTACAGCCCCCCCCCCCACCATTTATATATAATACAGCCCTCATATGATCAAGCCCCCCCGGCCATATAATATACAGCCCCCCCATATATAATATACAGCCCTCAATGATCAGGCCCCCCCCCATATAATAGCACAAGCCCGCGCCCGCCGATATCGATAGATATACAGCCCTCTTGATCAGCCGCCCCCCTCATATAAGTATATCGAGCGCCCCCCCATTAATAGTACAGGCCCCCCCCATATAATAATATACATGCAACCTCTAATGCATCAGCCCCCTCTTTCCCCATATAATATTACAGGACCCCCATTGGTGGACTGCCAATTACTATATACTCAGCCTCGGATTCAACAATGTAGCAGAGCCCATCAAATATGAACCCCCCCCCACTCAAAATATACAGCTCCCGGCGCCCCTCCTCAAATTATAGTCAGCCCCCCCCCAATATAAGTACCCCCAAAGTAATATACAGGCGCCAATAATATCATAATACAGACACCCATTATAGGAGCCCCCCCCCCCATAGATGAATATACAGCCACTTTAATATACAAGACTATAAAAAGAACACCCTCCCTCCCTCAAATCATATCAAAATACAACCCTTCATATATTACCCCCAATAAGTAAAGAGCCCCCCCCTCAATATTACACGTCCATGTATACTACATAATACAAGACTCTAATAGGAGGTGGTGGTGTGATTTGATAGACCCCCCCCCTGCGCCCATTTAGATTGGCCATAATCAAATAGAATAAATAAGGGGGGGAGGGGTTACCTTTGGGTTGGGGGGCTGTTCACTGTGTTGGGGGGGGTTCCTTGGGTTTGGGGAGGGAACTGGTCCCTGTTTTTCTGGGGGGGGTCTCGTGTGTTGGAGATGGGGTCCATGTTGGGATATGTTGTGGGGTCTCCCTGGTTTTGGGGGGGTCCTTGTGGTTTTGGGGGGTTGGGGACTGTGTTTGGGGGGGTCCTCTGAATTGGAGGGGGGGTCTCTGTTGTTTGGGGGGGGTCCTGGGTTTTGGGGGCTCTCTGTCTGGGGGAGGGTCTCTGGTCCTAGGGTCTCCTGTGGGTTTGGGATTCCACTGGTTTGTCGGGGGGTCTCTTGTCTTGGGGGGTCCTTGGGTTTTGGGTCTCGGTCTTGGGGGGGGTTCCCGCTTTTGGGGGGGTCGTTGGGGGGGGCCTCTCTGTTCTGGGGGGGGGTCTCTGTCTCAGGGGGGTCCTGGGTGGTGGGTGGTTTTGGGGGGTCCTGTGTGGGGTGTTGGTACCTCTCTCCCTTTTGGGGGGGGGTGTGTTGGTGTGTGTGTTGTTGATGGGTGTGGGGGTTGTTGGGTGTTGGTCTGACCTTGTAGCAGGAAGAAGTCGGGGCTGGTTCGTTTCATTGCTGCCTGGATCTGCTCGTTGTTCCAATCCAGGTTGAGAGCGTCCTTCAATGGGCAGAAATGGATGCGCTGCAATGGGGGGGAAATGGGGTTAAAATGGGGGGGCTACGACCCCATATAGGGGGGCAGGAGCTAATATAGGGGATCCAGGACCTGATATAGGGGATCCAGACCCCGATATGGGGCTTAATGACTCCATATAAGAGACCCAGACCCTATTATGGGGTATCAAGACCTGATATAGGGGATCCAGACCCCAATATGGGGCTCATTGACCCCATATCATAGAGCCAGACCCTATTATGGGGGGCCAGGACCTGATATAGGGGATCCAGACCCCAATATGGGGCTCATTGACCCCATATAAGAGACCTAGACCCTATTATGGGGTATCAAGACCTGATATAGGGGATCCAGACCCCAATATGGGGCTCATTGACCCCATATTATAGACCCAGATCCTATTATGGTGTGCCAGGACCTGATATAGGGGCTCATTGACCTGATATAGGGGATCCAGGACCTGATACAGGGGATTCAGACCCCAATATGGGGCTCATTGACCCCATATAAGAGACCCAGACCCTATTATGGGGTGCCAGGACCTGATATAGGGGTGCTAGGACCCAATATAGGGGATCTAGGATCTGATATAGGGGATCCAGACCCCAACATGGGGCTCATTGACCCCATATTATAGAGCCAGACCCTATTATGGGGGGCCAGAACCTGATATAGGGGATCCAGGAACTGATATAGGGGATCTAGGACCTGATATAGGGGATCCAGACCCCAATATGGGGCTCACTGATCCCATACAAGAGACCCAGACCCTATTATGTGGGGGCCAGGACCTGATATAGGGGATCTATGACCTGATATAGGGGATCCAGACCCCAATAAGGGGCTCATTGACCCCATATAAGAGACCCAGACCCTATTATGGGGTGCCAGGACCTGATATAGGGGATCCAGCCCCTGATATGGGGCTGATTTTGGGTTAAAATCCAGCTATTTTGGTACCTTTTTCACCATTGTGGTCTCATTGGGATCCACCTTCGCCCTCTTGGCTCCGGGTCCATCGTCTACTGTAGGGTTGTTGGCTTTGGTCACTTTGGTTTTCTCCCTAAAGGCCCAAAATTGCCACTTTTAGACCCAAACAAATGGCTGTGACCCACAGATCTCCCCACCCCATAGATCCCCTGCCCCATAAACCCCCTACCCCATAGATCCCCTGCCCCACAGATCCTACCCTGATATAGGGGATCCAGGACCTGATATAGGGGATCCAGACCCCAATATGGGGCTCAGTGACCCCATATAAGAGACCCAGACTCTATTATGGGGGGCCAGGACCTGATATAGGGGATCCAGGACCTGATATAGGGGATCCAGGACCTGATATAGGGGATCCAGGACCTGATATGGGGCTCATTGACCCCATATAAGAGACCCAGACCCTATTATGGGGGGCCAGGACCTGATATAGGGGATCCAGGACCTGATATAGGGGATCCAGACCCCAATATGGGGCTCATTGACCCCATATAAGAGACCCAGACCCTATTATAGGGGGCCATGACCTGATATAGGGGATCCAGGACCTGATATAGGGGATCTAGGACCTGATATAGGGGATCCAGAACCCAATACAGGGCTCATTGACTCTATATAAGAGACCCAGACCCTATTATGGGGTGCCATGATCTGATATAGGGGATCCAGACCCCAATACAGGGCTCATTGACGCCATATAAGAGACCCAGACCCTATTATGGGGTGCCAGGACCTGATATAGGGGATCCAGACCCCAACATGGGTCTCATTGACCCCATATAAGAGACCCAGACCCTATTATGGGGTGCCATGATCTGATATAGGGGATCCAGGACCTGATATAGGGGATCCAGACCCCAATATGGGGCTCATTGACCCCATATGAGAGACCCCAGACCCTATTATGGGGTGCCAGGACCTGATATAGGGGATCCAGGACCTGATATAGGGGATCCAGGACCTGATATAGGGGATCCAGACCCCAATATGGGGCTCACTGACCCCATATGAGAGACCCCAGACCCTATTATCGGGGGCCAGGACCTGATATAGGGGATCCAGGACCTGATATAGGGGATCCAGACCCCAATATAGGGGATCCAGGACCTGATATAGGGGATCCAGACCTCAATATGGGGCTCATTGACCCCATATAAGAGCCAGACCCTATTATGGGGGGGCAGGACCTGATATAGGGGATCCAGGACCTGATATAGGGGATCCAGACCCCAATATGGGGCTCACTGACCCAGAGACCCAGACCCTATTAAGGGGGGGCCAGGACCTGATATAGGGGATCCAGACCCCAATACGGGGCTCATTAACCCCATATAAGAGACCCAGATCCTATTATGGGGTGCCATGACCTGATATAGGGGATCCGGACCCCAATATGGGGCTCACTTACCCCATATAAGAGACCCAGACCCTATAATGGGGGGCCAGGACCTGATATAGGGGATCCAGGACCTGATATAGGGGATCCAGGACCTGATATAGGGGATCCAGACCCCAACATGGGGCTCACTGACCCCATATCATAGACCCAGACCCTATTATGGGGGGCCATGACCTGATATAGGGGATCCAGGACCTGATATAGGGGATCAAGGACCTGATATAGGGGATCCAGACCCCAATATGGGGCTCATTGACCCCATATAAGAGACCCAGACCCTATTATGGGGGGCCAGGACTTGATATAGGGGATCCAGACCCCAATACGGGGCTCACTGACCCCATATAAGAGACCCAGACCCTATTATGGGGGCCAGGACCTGATATAGGGGATCCAGACCCCATATAAGACACCCAGACCCTATTATGGGGGCCAGGACCTGATATAGGGGATCCAGGACCTGATATAGGGGATCCAGGACCTGATATAGGGGATCCAGACCCCAATATGGGGCTCATTGACCCCATATAAGAGACCCAGACCCTATTATGGGGTGCCAGGACCTACCCCATACATCACACAGCCCCAAAATCGGCCTTTTTAACCCAAAACTCACTCGACGAAGTCGTGCTCCCCCAGGTCCGCGAAGGTGTAACCGTGATAACCAAAGACGTCGCCCGCAAAGAACTTGATCCCGTTTTGGTGGCAGATGTGGTCGATTCTCATCATGGCGTCCCGCGAGCAGCCGGTCACACACACCTACCCCGACCTCGTTAGCGCTAATTAACTCATCACGACTTAATTGGACCCAATGGGGGCCCATCTTAATCCCGAGACTTAATCCCGATCCCTTCCCCTTAATCCTAATCCCTTAATCCCACCCCTTAGTCTCAATCCCTTCCCCTCAATCCCAATCCCGACCCCTTAATCCCAATCCCTTCCCCTTAATCCCAATGTTTAATCCCAATCCTTTCTCCTTAATCCCAATCCTTTCCCCTTAATCCCAATGTTTAATCCCAATCCCTTCCCCTTAATCCCAATCCCAACCCCTTAATCCCAATCCCTTCCCCTTAATCCCAATGTTTAATCCCTATTCTGACCCCTTAATCCCAATCCCTTCCCCTTAATCCCGATCCTTTCCCCTTAATCCATATCCCGACCCCTTAATCTCTATTCCTTCCCCTTAATCCCAACCCTTAATCCCGATCCCTTCCCCTTAATCCCAATGTTTAATCCCTATCCCTTCGCCTTAATCCCAATGTTTAATCCCTATACCTTCCCCTTAATCCCAATCCCAACCCCTTAATCCCAATCCCAATCCCTTAATCCATATCCTGACCCCTTAATCCCAATGTTTAATCTCTATTCCTTCCCCTTGATCCCAATCCCTTCCCCTTAATCCCAATCCCGACCCCTTAATCCATATCCCGACCCCTTAATCCCAATGTTTAATCCCTATCCCTTCCCCTTAATCCCAATCCTTTCCCCCTAATCGGAATCCCGACCCCTTAATCCCAATGTTTAATCCCTATCCCTTCCCCTTAATCCCAATCCCTTCCCCTTAATCCCAACCCTTAATCCCAATCCCTTCCCCTTAATCCCAACGTTTAATCCCAATCCCGACCCCTTAATCCCTATCCCTTCCCCTTAATACCAATGTTTAATCCCTATACCTTCACCTTAATCCCAATCCCAACCCCTTAATCTCGTTCCTCCACCTTAATCCCAACCCTTAATCCCTATCCCTTCCCCTTAATCCCAATCCCAACCCCTTAGTCCCAATCCCGACCCCTTAATCCAAATCCCGACCCCTTAATCCCAATGTTTAATCCCAATCCTTTCCCCTTAATCCCAATGTTTAATCCCAATCCCTTCCCCCTAATCCCAATGTTTAATCCCAATCCCGACCCCTTAATCCCTGTCCCGACCCTTTAATCCCAATCCCAACCCCCTAATCCCAATCCCTTCCCCCTAAGACAAATCCCGACCCCTTAATCTCTATTCCTTCCCCTTAATCCCAACCCTTAATCCCGATCCCTTCGCCTTAATCCCAATGTTTAATCCCTATCCCTTCCCCTTAATCCCAATCCCAACCCCTTAATCCCAATCCTGACCCCTTAATCCCAATCCCCCCCCCTTAATAACAATGTTTAATCCCAATCCCGACCCGTTAATCCCAAACCCTTAATCCAATCCTGACCGCCCTAATCCGATCCCTTCGCCTTAATCCCAAATGTTAATCCTATCCCTTCCCCTTAATCCCAAATCCCAACCCTTAAATTCCCAAATCCTGCACCCCTTAAGTCAATCCCCCCCCCTTAATAACAATGTTTAATCCCAATCCCGACCCGTTAATCCCAACCCTTAATCCCAATCCTGACCCCTTAATCCCAATCCCTCCCCCTTAATACCAATGTTTAATCCCTATACCTTCCCCTTAATCCCAATCCCAACCCCTTATTCCCAATCCCGACCCCTTAATCTCGATCCTCCACCTTAATCCCAACCCTTAATCCTAATCCCGACCCTTTAATCCCAATCCCTTCCCCTTAATCCCAATCCCTTCCCCTTAATCCCAATCCCTTCCCCCTAATCCAAATCCCAACCCTTTAATCCCAATCACTTCCCCTTAATCCCAATGTTTAATCCCAATCCCGACCCCTTAATCCCAATCCTAATACCTTAATCAAAATCCCTTCCCCTTAATCCCATTGTTTAATCCCAATCCCGACCCCTTAATCCCAATCCCGACCCCTTAATCCCAATCCCTTCCCCTTAATCCCATTGTTTAATCCCAAACCCTTCCCCTTAATCCCAATCTCAACCCCTTAATCCCAAGACTTAATCCCAATCCTTTCCCCTTAATCCCAATCCCAACCCCTTAATCTCAATCCCTTCCCCTTAATCCCAATGTTTAATCCCAATCCCATCTCATAACCCCAATCCCATCTCATAATCCCAATCCCATTCCGTAATCCCAATCCCATTTCATAACCTCAATCCCATCTCGCAATCCCAATCCCATCCCATAATCCCAATCCCAATCCCATCTCATAATCCCAATCCCATCCCATAACCCCAATCCCATAATCCCAATCCCATCTCGTAATCCCAATCCCATTCCCTAATCCCAATCCCATCCCATAATCCCAATCCCATAATCCCAATCCCATCTCGTAATCCCAATCCCATAATCCCAATCCTATAATCCCAATCCCATCTCATAATCCCAATCCCATCCCGTAATCCCAATCCCATCTCATCACCCCAATCCCATCCCATAATCCCAATCCCATCTCATAATCCCAATCCCATCCCGTAATCCCAATCCCATCTCATAACCCCAATCCCATAATCCCAATCCTATTCCCAATCCCATCTCATAATCCCAATCCCATCCCATAATCCCAATCCTATAATCCTAATCCCATCTCATAACCCCAATCCCATTTCATAATCCCAATCCTATTTCATAATCCCAATCCCATTATGGGTTTACTATGACCCCCAGGCCAACCCCACGATTTCAAGTTCCTTTAAGAATCCTTTTAACACAAAAAATGGGGCAAAACCCCCCAATTTTCATACACAACCCCCCCCAAAACCCACCCAGGAGCCTTATGACCCCCAACAACTCATCCCTTCCCCCCCATTTTCCTCCTAAATCCCCCATTTTTGGGACTCTCACAGCATCGAATTGGGTGAAGAAAGCTTCGGGTTTGCTCTCGACGTTTTCGGGGTCGGCCTTGACATCCACCATAGGGTTGAGGTTCTGGGCCCGTTCCAGCGACGCCTCGGCCCTATTACGACCCACAGAACCAGCAGGAACCAGGAATTGTGCCCGTGTGTCCTCAGGAGACACCTAAAATGGGGAGAAATAAGGGAATTTAGGGGTTATCCTGAGCCTGAGAGGGTAGAAATGGGGATTATGGGGGGCATAGAGCACTTCTGGTGCCCGAAATGGATGAATTTCCACCTCGGTTTACCCCAAAATTGAGATATTTCCACCCAAAATAGTGATTCTAGGAGCAGTGGATGCCCCAAAATGGAACAATTTGTACCTTTAAGTGACCCAAAACAGGACAATTTTCCCCCAAAAAGAGCATTTTCACAGCAAAAAAGGGTTTAAAACCCGCAAAATTGAACAATTTCCCTCTTATAACCCCTAAAAATGAACAATTTCCCCCTTAAAACCCCTAAAATCAAACAATTTCCCTTTTAAAACCCCGAAAATTGAACAATTTCCCTTTTAAAACCCCTAAAATCAAACAATTTCCCTCTTAAAACCCCAAAAATTGAACAATTTCCCTCTTATAACCCCCTAAAATTGAACAATTTCCCCCTTAAAATCCCGAAAATTGAACAATTTCTCTTTTATAACCCCATAAATTGAACAATTTCCCCCTTAAAACCCCTAAAATCCAACAATTTCCCTCAAAAGAGCATTTTTGAGGGGGGAAAAGGGGGCTTAAATGCCCCAAAACAGAACATTTTCCCCTTCAGATGCCCCAAAACTGCACCATTTCACCCCAAAAAACCCCATTTCGATGCTAGGAATCCCTTCAGGTCACCCCAAAGTCCCCAATTTCCCCCTTTTTCACCCCAAAAAGCCCCCCAAAATGAACCATTTTCCCCTTCATGTGCTCCCAAAAACCCCATTTATCACCTTAAAACTGCCCATTTTCACCCCAAAAACCCCCATTTTGACACTAGGAATCCCTTCAGGTGCCCCCAAAGACCCCAAAATCCCCCTTTTTCACCCCCAAAAACCCCATTTTT
>NW_015440284.1:0-1323 GCF_001577835.2 Coturnix japonica | reverse complement strand
CCCCTTTTTCACCCCAAAAAGGCCCCAAAATCGCCCTTTTTCACCCCAAAAAGACCCCAATTTTCCCCTTTTTCACCCCAAAAAACCCCATTTTTACACCAGGAATCCCTTCAGTTACCCCCAAGACCCCCAAAATTGCCCTTTTTCACCCCAAATGCCCCAAAATCGCCCTTTTTCACCCCAAAAAGCCCCTCACCTGCTGATGATCCATCATTGTGAGCCCTTTGACCCCAGCCAGGATCAGGTTCTTGGCCACCTCGGCCCCGAGCCCACGGAGCCCGACCAGCAGCACACGAGACGCCCGCAGGCTTTTTTTGGGGTAAAAAACACAGAAATTGGGGTCGGGGGAGAAAGTGGGGTTGGAAATGGGGTAAAAAAGAGAGTTTTTATGTGAGATTTGGGGTAAAATCTGTGGGTTTTAGGGCTGGAGGGGGGTTAATCCCATTAATCCTAATGCCTTAATCCTAGTCCCATTTAATCCCATTTAATCCCATTTAATCCCATTTAATCCCATTTAATCCCAATTAATCCCAATTAATCCCAATTAATTAATCCCATTTAATCCCATTTAATCCCTTTAATCCCGTTTAATCCCAATTAATCCCATTTAATCCCATTTAATCCCATTTATCCCATTTAATCCCTTTAATCCCATTTAATCCCATTTAATTCCTATTAATCCCATTTAATCCCATTTAATCCCTTTAATCCCAATTAATCCCATTTAATCCCCTTTAATCCCATTTAATCCTATTTGATCCCATTTAATCCCAATTAATCCCATTTAATCCCATTTAATTCCTATTAATCCCATTTAATCCCATTTAATCCCTTTAATCCCATTTAATCCCAATTAATCCCAATTAATTCCTATTAAACCCAATTAATCCCATTTAATCCCATTTAATCCCATTTAATCCCATTAAATCCCTTTAATCCCATTTAATCCCATTTAATCCCAATTAATCCTATTTAATCCCATTTAATCCCCTTTAATCCCATTTAATCCCATTTAATCCCATTTAATCCCATTTAATCCCATTTAATTGCTATTAATCCCATTTAATCCCTTTAAATCCCAATTAATCCTAATTAATTAATCCCATTTAATCCCATTTAATCCCTTTAATCCCATTTAATCCCTTTAATCCCATTTAATTCCTATTAATCCCATTTAATCCCATTTAATTCCTATTAATCCCATTTAACCCATTTAATCCTAATCCCATTTAATCCCTATAGCCCCATAAAGACCCCTATAGCCCCATAGAGCCCCCATAAAGACCCTCTATAGCCCCATAGAGACCCCATAAAGACCCCTGT
>NW_015440283.1:9785-15260 GCF_001577835.2 Coturnix japonica | reverse complement strand
TGGCACTCAGCCCTAACTGTAACCCAGCCCATAAGTGGGGTCCCCAGCCCCATATAAGTGTGTTGTCCCCAGCCCCCATAAGTGAGGACCCCATAGGGCCAATGGGGACCCCAGCCCACATAAGTGGACCATAAGTGGCTCCCCAGCCCCATAAGTGGGTCCCCAGCCCCATAAGTGAGTCCCCATAGGGATCAATGGGGTCCCCAGCCCCATAAGTGGGTCCCCAGCCCCATAAGTCCCGGCATAATCCTAAATTTTCCTTTCTTTTTTGCCCATTTCAGGCCTTTCCGTCCCATTTCTCTGGTAGTCGCAAAGGAAGAAGAGCGAAGCCCGCCCGCCCATAGAGCCCCATTAGGGGCCTCTCACAAATGGGGGATACGCCTTCAGACCCATAAGTGCGGTCCCCAGACCCCACTCCATAACCTACAATCTCACAGCCCCATACTGAGTCCCCAGCCCCATAAATGGGTCACCAGCCCCATAAGTGGAACCCCATAGGGGGCACAATGGGACCCCGAGCCGCCATAAGTGGACCAATAACTGGCACCCAGCTCCCATTAAGTGGCGTCCAGTGCGCCGATAAGTGGCCCAGCCCCATTAAGTTCATTCCAGCCCCATAAGTGGACCCCAGCCCTAAGTGGGTCCCCAGCCCTATACAGTGCCTCCCCAGCCCCATACAGTAGGGTCCCCAGCCCCATAAACTGGGGTTCGCCACGGCCCATTGAAGGTGACCCGATAGGGCCATGAGACCCAGCCCCAGGTAAGTGGTCGCCCAGCCCATAAAGTGGCCTGACACACCCTAGTGAAACCCCGCGAGCCCCATAAGTGGGACCCCAAGCCATAACGTGCCTCCCCAGCCCCAATAGGGGGTTCCCCAGCCCATAAGTGGGGTCCCCAGCCCCATAACTGAGTCTTCCAGCCCATAACTGAGTATCGGCAGCTTCCCGCATAAGTTGCCTCCCCCAGGCCCCAATAAGTGGGTATCAGCCTAAAGCCCTCCAGCCCCAATAAGTGGGGCCTAAGACCCCATAAGTGCCTCCCCAGCCCCATAAGTGGGTCTCCAGCCTCATAACTACATCTCCAGCCCCATAAGTGCCTCCCCAGCCCATAAGGTGCCTCCTCCAGCCCCATAAGTGGGGTCCCCAGCGCCCATAAGTTCATCTCCGAAGCCCCATAGATGGGTCCCCAGCCCCAATTCACTGAGTCCCCAGCCCTAAAGTGGCCTCCGCCAAGCCCCATAAGTGCCTCGCCAGCCCCAGTAAGCTCCCATAATAATAAGGAATATTTCTTTTCCGTTTTGCCCATTAGGCCTTCCGTCCCGCATTTCTCAAAGGGTCGCAAAGGGAAGAAGGCGAAGCCGCCCGGCCCCATAGAGCCCCATAGGGGCCAATGGGGACCCCAGCCCCATAAGTGGGACCCATAACTAGATCTCCAGCCCTATAACTGCACCCAGCCCCATAAAGTGCCTCCAGCCCCCACAAGATCGGGTCCCGGCCCATAACGTAGGACCCCATAGGGCCAATGGGACCCCAGCCCCATAAGTTGGACCCATTAACTGGACACGTCCAGCCCCATAAGTGGTCCCCACACCACTAAGATGGGACCCCATAGGGGCCAAATTTGGCGGACCCACAGCCCCCATAAGTGGGACCAAACTGGCCACCCCAGCCCCCATAAGTGGGTCACCCGCCCATAATGGGACCCCATAGGGGCCAATCGAGAGACCCCAGCCCACATAAGTGGGTCCCCAGCCCATAAGTGGACCCCAAGGGGACCACATGGAGACCGCAGCCCTAAGTGGGTCCCCAGCCCATAAGTGGGGCAGTAAGAGCCCATAAGTGGGGTCGCGACACAGGCCCATAAGTGTCCAGCGCGCCAAATAATAGAAGTCCCGATAGATCGAAGGTCGCCCAGCCACATGAAGATCCCACAATAATAATAAAGTATCTTATGCCTTTTTGCCCTACAGCCTATCCAGTCTCGCCATTTCTCGGAGAAGTCCATAGGGGGAAGGAAGCGAAGCGCGCCGGCAGGCCCCATGAGAGCACCCATAGGCCAATGGGGAGCGCCTAGACCCCATAAGTGGGGTCCCCAGCCCATAAGTGGGTCCCCTAGCCCCATAAGTGCCTACCCCAGCCATAACTACATCTCCAGCCCTATAAAGTGGGTTCCCCAGCCCCATAAGGTGGCCTCCCCAGGGCCCCCATAAGTGGGCATAAGGACCCCATAAGTGGGACCCATAGGGACCCCAGCCCATAAGATGAGATACCCCAGGCCCCATAAGTGCCTCCCAGCCCCATAAAGTGGGTCCAGCCCCTAAAGTTGGGAAGTCGCGCGACATAGGGGCCAAGGGGTACGCCACAGAACCACATAAGAGGATACCACAAGCCCCCATAAGTGGGGCATAAGGACGACACATATAGTGGGACCGCATAGGGAACCCCAGCCCACAAATAGGTGAAAGGCCCGGATAGCCCCTAGTGGGTCCCCATGCCCCGTAACGTAGTTCCACCGAGTCTCAGTGAGAGAATGCGCCCAGCCCATAAGTGCCTCCAGCCATGAATGTGCCCCGCGTGCATGAAGGAGTACCCATAAGGGGAATACATAGGATCCCGTAGGGCCCATAAGTGGGACCCCCAGCCCCATAAGTTCAATCCCGAGCCCCAAAGTGGAGTCCCCAGCACCATAAGTGGAGATGCCCCATAGGAATCAATGGGGCTCCCAGCCCATAAGTGCGCCCCAGCCCCATATGAAGTTCAATCCCCAGCCCCCATGAGTGTCCCGAACCACATAAGTGTTTGCCAAGCCCGTAAGTGAAAAGAGATACCCCATAGGAATCTGGGTCCCTAGCCCGCGATAATGGGTCCCCGACAACCCGGTACCACTAGAGCTCACCGATGCACCATGAAAAGTGTCCCCGAGCCCAATAAAGTAGGAGACTCATAGATCGAAGGGGGTCCCTAGTGGGTGCCCCATAGTGTCGCGCGCTAGCGCCCATAAGTTGTGGATGCGCGATCAGTGAGTGGGTCCCCAAGCCCATAAGTGAGTCCATAGATCAAAATGGGGTCGTCCGTAGCCACCATAGTGGATCCCGCGCCATAAAGTGAGTTCGCCATGAGGATCAATGAGGGTCCTACCCATAAGTGGGTCCCAGCGCCCAAAGTGGTCCCCAGCCCCATAAGTGGTTCCCATGCCCCATAAGTCGACGCTCCCCAGCCCCATAAGGTGGGTCCCCAGCCGCGCATAAGTGGGTCTCCAGCCATAAGGTGTGCACCCCAGCCCATAAATGACCATCCCCAGCCCCATAAGTGGACTCCCCCAGCCCATACACTGGGTTTCCCAGCCCCATTAGTGTGACCCATAGGCGCCAATGCGAAGACCCCAGCCCCCATAAGTGGGTCCCCAGCCCCATAAGTAGCCTCCCAAGCCCCATAAACTGACAGTCGCCCAGCCCCACAAGATGAGATATCCCAGCCCCATAACTAATCTCCAAAGAGCACACAAACAAATAAGTAGAGGTCCCCAAGACCCCATAACTGAAGTCGTAGCCCCGTAATAGTGGGTCTCCCCAGCCCCATAAGTGGGTCCCCAGCCCCATAAGTCCCCATAATAATAAGTTTTCTTTTCCTTTTTGCCCATTTCAGGCCTTTCCGTCCCCATTTCTCGGGGTCGCAAAGGGAAGAAGGCGAAGCCGCCCGGCCCCATAGAGCCCCATAGGAACGAATGGAGCCACAAGTACGAGCCCGAAACCTTGTTCCAGGACGAGACCTACAAGAAACACCTCAAACATCACAGCAACAAGTGGGTCCTAAAACCCCATAAGGGGCCCTAAAACCCTATAAGTGGGTCCTAGACCCTATAAAGGGGGGTCCTAGACCCCATAAGTGGGTCCTAGACCCTATAAGGGGGGTCCTAGACCCTATAAAGGGGGTCCTAAAACCCTATAAGGGGGGTTGGGGGGTCCTAAACCCCATAAGTGGGTCCTAGACCCTATAAGTGGGTCCTAAACCCTATAAGGGGGTCCTAGACCCCATAAGGGGGGTTGGGGGGTCCTTAACCCCATAAGTGGGTCCTAGACCCCATAAGTGGGTCCTAAACCCCATAAGTGGGGCCTAAAACCCCATAAGTGGGTCCTAGACCCCATAAGTGGGTCCTAGACCCTATAAGGGGGTCCTAAACCCTATAAAGGGGGTCCTAAACCCCCATAAGTGGGTCCTAAAACCCCATAAGTGGGTCCTAGACCCTATAAGGGGGGTCCTAAACCCCATAAGTGGGTTCTGGGGGTCCCAATGGGTCCCAATGGGCCCCATAAGTGGGTCCTAGACCCTATAAGTGGGTCCTAGACCCTATAAGGGGCCCTAAAACCCCATAAGTGGGTTCTGGGGGTCCCAATGGGCCCCATAAGTGGGTCCCAAACCCCATAAGTGGGTCCTAGACCCTATAAAGGGGGGTCCTAGACCCCATAAGTGGGTCCTAGACCCTATAAAGGGGGGTCCTAGACCCCATAAGTGGGTCCTAGACCCTATAAAGGGGGGTTGGGGTCCTAATAGGGCCCAATGGGCCCCATAAGTGGGTTTGGGGGTCCTAAACCCTATAAGGGGGTCCTAGACCCCATAAGTGGGGCCTAAAACCCCATAAGTGGGGCCTAGACCCCATAAGTGGGTCCTAGACCCTATAAAGGGGGGTCCTAGACCCCATAAGTGGGTCCTAGACCCTATAAGGGGGGTCCTAGACCCCATAAGTGGGTCCTAGACCCCATAAGTGGGTCCTAAAACCCTATAAGGGGGGTTGGGGTCCTAATAGGGCCCAATGGGCCTCATAAGTGGGTTTGGGGGATCCTAGACCCTATAAGGGGGTCCTAGACCCTATAAGGGGGGTCCTAGACCCCATAAGTGGGTCCTAGACCCTATAAGGGGGGTCCTAGACCCCATAAGTGGGGCCTAGACCCTATAAGTGGGTCCTAGACCCTATAAAGGGGGGTTGGGGTCCTAATAGGGCCCAATGGGCCCCATAAGTGGGTTTGGGGGGCCCTGAAACCCATAAGTGGGTCCTAATGGGTTCCAATGGGCCCCATAAGGGGGGTTGGGGGGTCCTTAACCCTATAAGGGGGTCCTAAAACCCTATAAGGGGGGTTGGGGGGTCCTTAACCCCATAAGTGGGTCCTAGACCCCATAAGTGGGTCCCAATGGGTCCTAATGGGCCCCATAAGTGGGTTTGAGGGGACCTAAACCCTATAAGGGGGTCCTAAACCCCATAAGTGGGTCCTAGACCCCTATAAGGGGGCCCTAAACCCTATAAGGGGGGTCCTAGACCCCATAAGTGGGTCCTAATGGGTTCCAATGGGCCCCATAAGTGGGTTTGGGGGTCCTAAACCCTATAAGGGGGTCCTAGACCCCATAAGTGGGTCCTAGACCCTATAAGGGGGGTCCTAGACCCTATAAGGGGGGTCCTAGACCCCATAAGTGGGTCCTAGAC
>NW_015440283.1:7038-8475 GCF_001577835.2 Coturnix japonica | reverse complement strand
GGGGGTCCTAGACCCCATAAGTGGGTCCTAGACCCTATAAGGGGGGTCCTAGACCCCATAAGTGGGGCCTAGACCCCATAAGTGGGTCCTAAACCCTATAAAGGGGGTCCTGAAACCCTATAAGGGGGGTTGGGGGGTCCTAAACCCCATAAGTGGGCCCTAAAACCCCATAAGTGGGTCCTAGACCCCATAAGTGGGTCCTAATGGGTTCCAATGGGCCCCATAAGTGGGTTTGGGGGACCTAAACCCTATAAGGGGGTCCTAGACCCCATAAGTGGGTCCTAGACCCTATAAGTGGGTCCTAGACCCTATAAGGGGGTCCTAGACCCCATAAGTGGGTCCTAGACCCCATAAGTGGGTCCTAGACCCTATAAGTGGGGTCCTAGACCCCATAAGTGGGTCCTAGACCCTATAAGGGGGGTCCTAAAACCCTATAAGAGGGGTTGGGGGGTCCTAAACCCCATAAGGGGGCCCTAAACCCCATAAGTGGGTCCTAGACCCCATAAGTGGGTCCTAGACCCTATAAGGGGGTCCTAGACCCCATAAGGGGGCCCTAGACCCTATAAGGGGGTCCTAGACCCTATAAGTGGGTCCTAGACCCTATAAGGGGGTCCTAGACCCCATAAGTGGGTCCTAGACCCTATAAAGGGGGTCCTAGACCCCATAAGTGGGTCCTAATGGGTTCCAATGGGCCCCATAAGTGGGTTTGGGGGGTCCTAGACCCTATAAGGGGGTCCTAGACCCTATAAGGGGGTCCTAAACCCCATAAGTGGGGCCTAGACCCTATAAGGGGGGTCCTAGACCCTATAAGGGGGTCCTAGACCCTATAAGAGGGGTTGGGGTCCTAATAGGGCCCAATGGGCCCCATAAGTGGGTTTGGGGGCTCTAAAACCCTATAAGGGGGCCCTAGACCCTATAAAGGGGGTCCTAGACCCTATAAGGGGGGTCCTAGACCCCATAAGTGGGTCCTAAATCCTATAAGGGGGCCCTAAAGCCCTATAAGTGGGTCCTAGACCCCATAAGTGGGTCCTAGACCCTATAAGTGGGTCCTAGACCCCATAAGTGGGTTCTGGGGGTCTCAATGGGTTCCAATGGGCCCCATAAGTGGGTTTGGGGGGTCCTAGACCCTATAAGGGGCCCTAAAACCCTATAAGGGGGGTTGGGGTCCTAATAGGGCCCAATGGGCCCCATAAGTGGGTTTGGGGGGTCCTAAACCCCATAAGTGGGTCCTAATGGGTTCCAATGGGCCCCATAAGTGGGTTTGGGGGGTCCTAGACCCCATAAGGGGGCCCTAAACCCCATAAGTGGATCCTAATGGGTCCCAATGGGTCCTAATGGGCCCCATAAGTGGGTTTGGGGGCCCTAAACCCCATAAGTGGGTCCTAATGGGTTCCAATGGGCCCCATAAGTGGGTTTGGGGGGCCCTAAACCCTATAA
>NW_015440283.1:2270-2514 GCF_001577835.2 Coturnix japonica | reverse complement strand
CTAGACCCCATAAGTGGGTCCTAATGGGTTCCAATGGGCCCCATAAATGGGTTTGGGGGTCCTAGACCCTATAAGGGGGTCCTAGACCCCATAAGGGGGTCCTAGACCCTATAAGGGGGTTTGGGGTCCTAATAGGGCCCAATGGGCCCCATAAGTGGGTCCTAGACCCCATAAGGGGGCCCTAAAACCCATAATTGACCCTATAACTTATGGGGTTTCCTATGGGGTCCCATCCATTGTGACC
>NW_015440283.1:0-1188 GCF_001577835.2 Coturnix japonica | reverse complement strand
CATTGTGACCCGTAAACTTCTATGGGGCTTTCCGTATGGTCCCAGTTCATGTCGTGACCCTTATGAACTGTATGGTTTTCCTGATGGGTTTCCCATTCCGACTTCTGAGCCCATAACTGTATGCGTCCGTATGTGGGTCCATCCATTGTGACGCATAACTATCTCCGGTTTCCCATGGCGGAAGGCAGGTCCGATCCATTTGACCTATTATAGGGTCCAAATACCTTGTACCCTATAAACTTATGTTTCCGTATGGGTACCCACTCCATTGTGACCATAGCGTATTGTTTCGATGGCCTATGGGGTTTCCTAGGTCCCCCACCAGTTAACCCGTTATAACTATTAGGGGGTCCTAATGGGGTCCCATTCATTTGTGACCCTAATAGAACTATATGAGTTCCTATGGGGGTCTCCATCTCAAGCTGACCCCTATTAACTTATGTGATTCATGGCACTTATCCCATCCACTTTGACCCGTATTAACTATGTGCTTCCTATGTGTCTCACTCCATTGACCCTTATAACATGGTCTTCCTTATAGTCGTCCCATCCATGTGACCCATAACTTACTGGGGCTTATCCTATGAGTCCCTCCATTCGTGAACCCCCAAACGTTACTGGGCTTCCTATGCCGTTCCCATCCTTCTGACACCTATAACTTATGGCTTTCCGCTATGCCCGGTCCCCAGTCCATCAGTCACCCTATAACTTATGGCCTCCCTATGGAGTCCGTATCATTCCTGACTGCTATAACTATGTTTCCGTATGGGCGGTTCCATCGATTGTGACCTCAATAACTTATGGTTTCCATGGTGGTCCCACGCATTTATCCCTATAACTTATGGGGATTTGCCTAGGTCCCTTCCATGTGGACCTATAAACGCTATGGGGCACACTATCGGGTCCCTATTCATTTGACCCTAAGTACTTATGTCGGTCACATATGGGTCACCTCAGTTCTTTCTGACCCTATAACTTATGGGGTTTCCTATAGGGTTTTGCTGCGGGTCCGTATGTTGTATTACCTGAGGCAGGACGTGATCGGGGACCAGGCCGACAAGGTTATGGGGGGAGCCATGGCCAGGTGAGTCCGGCCCCATAGATCCCATATAGGGTCCCCAGCCCCATAGATCCCATATTAGGGTCATAGATCCCATATTAAGGTCCTCCAGCCCCATAGATCCCATA
>NW_015440282.1:11850-15407 GCF_001577835.2 Coturnix japonica | reverse complement strand
TTATGGGGCTGTGGTTATGGGGCTGTGGTTGGTTATGGGGCAGTGGTTACTTATGGGGCTGTGGTTATGGGGCAGTGCTTATGGGGCTGTGGTCACTTATGGGGCTGGTTGTTCTATTCCCCCAGTTCATGTTGGCCACCGATAAGTTTGTTCTGGGTTACGATGCTGACGGTCACTGTGTGGGGCAGCCCGACCCACGGCTGCCGGCCCCACAGCGGCTGCAATGGGACATACCTGACGAGGTGGGTCAGTGCCCCATAGAGACCCATAGAGAACCCATAGAGACCCGTAGAGACCCATAGAGACCCCATAGAGACCCAGAGAGATCCCATAGAGACCCATAGCGCCCCATAGAGACCCATAGAGACCCACAGAGACCCGTAGAGACCCATAGAGACCCACAGAGACCCGTAGAGACCCATAGAGACCCACAGAGACCCGTAGAGACCCATAGAGACCCCATAGAGAACCATAGAGACCCACATAGCGACCCCATAGAGACCCTTAGAGACCCCATAGTGACCCATAGAGACCCCATAGCACCCCATAGAGACCCATAGAGATCCCATAGAGACCCATAGCGCCCCATAGAGACCCATAGCGACCCCATAGAGACCCCATAGCGACCCCATAGAGACCCTTAGAGACCCCATAGTGACCCATAGAGACCCCATAGTGCCCTATAGCAACCCATAGAGACCCATAGGGTCCCATAGAGACCCATGGAGACCCCATAGAGACCCATAGCGACCCCATAGAGACCCATAGTGGCTCCATAGCGCCCTGTAGAGACCCCATAGCGACCCCATAGAGACCCATAGCGACCCCATAGAGACCCATAGTAGCTCCATAGCGCCCTGTAGAGACCCCATAGAGACCCATAGAGACCCATCGCGCAACCCCATAGTGACCCCATAGAGACACATAGTGGCCCCATAGCACCCTATAGAGACCCATAGAAACTCCATAGAGACCCATAGAGACCCCATAGCAATGAGACCCCATAGAAACCCCATACTGCCCCATAGAGACCTAATAGAGACCCCGTAGTGCCCCATAGAGACCCATAGAGACCCCATAGAGACCCATAGCGACCCCATAGAGACCCATAGTGGCCCCATAGTGCCCTATAGAGACCCCATAGAGACCCCATAGAGACCCATCGCGCCCCATAGTGACCCATAGCAACCCATAGAGACATATAGAGACCCCATAGAAACCCCATAGAGACACATAGAGACCCCTGAGCTCTGACCCCGCCCCCCACTACTGGCCCCACCCCCTTTCTCTGCCCCCTGATTCTGATTGGTTCTCTTCTGGTTGTGCCATGCACTGATTGGCCGCTCTCTGCCCCCTGGAGCTCAGGCCCCGCCCCCTTTACCCTAGCCCCACCCCCTTTCTCTGATTGGTCCCCTTCTCATAGTGCCATGCACTGATTGGCCGCTCTCTGCCCCCTGGAGCTCAGGCCCCGCCCCCTTTACCCTAGCCCCACCCCCTTTCTCTGATTGGTCGCCTTCTTGTAGTGCTGTGCAGCGATTGGCCGCTCTCTGGCCCTGCCCCCTTTATTCTGTCCCCGCCCCCTTTCTCTGTCCCCACCCTCTTTCTCTGATTGGTCCCCTTCTCGTAGTGCTGTGCAGCGATTGGCCGCTCTCTGGCCCTGCCCCCTTTATTCTGTCCCCGCCCCCTTTGTCTGATTGGTCGTTTTCCCGCAGTGCCGCGCAGCGATTGGCTGCTCTCTGTCCCCGCCCCCTACCCTTGTCCCCACCCCCTTTGTCTGATTGGCCGTTTCCCTGCAGTGCCGCGCGGCGATTGGCCGCTCTCTGGGCGTGGCTCGTATCCTGGCCAATGACGTGGATTTCTGCTGCTTCCCGTTCACGCAGTTCGGGAAGGGGCTGATGAAGCGCTGCAGGATCAGCCCAGACGCCTTCATCCAAATAGCGCTGCAGCTGGCGCACCACAGGGTGAATGGGGGTATATGGGGGCAATGGGGTGTATGGGGTATATGGGGTGTCTATGGGTCAGCTATGGGGTGTCTATGGGTCAGCTATGGGTCAGCTATGGGTCATCTATGGGGTGTCTATGGGTCAGTTATGGGGTGTCTATGGGGCAGCTATGGGTCAGTTATGGGTCAGCTATGGGGTGTCTATGGGTCAGCTATGGGGTCAGTTATGGGTCAGCTATGGGGTGTCTATGGGGCAGTTATGGGTCAGCTATGGGGTGTCTATGGGGTGTCTATGGGTCAGCTATGGGGTGTCTATGGGTCAGTTATGGGGTGTCTATGGGTCAGTTATGGGGTCAGTTATGGGGCAGCCATGGGGCAGCTATGGGGCAGCTATGGGGTGTCCATGTGTCACTTATGGGGCAGTTATGGGTCAGCTATGGGGTGTCTATGGGTCAGTTATGGGGTGTCTATGGGTCAGCTATGGGGTGTCCATGGGTCAGCTATGGGTCAGCTATGGGGTGTCTATGGGGTGTCTATGGGGCAGCTATGGGGTGTCTATGGGTCAGTTATGGGGTGTCTATGGGGCAGTTATGGGTCAGTTATGGGGTCAGCTATGGGGCAGTTATGGGGTCAGTTATGGGGCCAGTTATGGGGTGTGTCTGTGTCACTTATGGGTCAGTTATGGGGCAGCTATGGGGCAGTTATGGGGTAGTTATGGGTCAGTTATGGGGCCAGTTATGGGTCAGTTATGGGGCCAGTTATGGGGTGTGTCTGTGTCACTTATGGGGTCAGTTATGGGGTCAGTTATGGGTCAGTTATGGGTCAGTTATGGGGCCAGTTATGGGGTGTGTCTGTGTCACTTATGGGGTCAGTTATGGGGCAGCTATGGGGCAGTTATGGGGCAGTTATGGGTCAGTTATGGGGTCAGTTATGGGTCAGTTATGGGGTCAGTTATGGGGTGTGTCTGTGTCACTTATGGGTCAGTTATGGGGCAGCTATGGGGCAGTTATGGGGTAGTTATGGGTCAGTTATGGGGTCAGTTATGGGTCAGCTATGGGGTTAGTTATGGGGTCAGTTATGGTGTCACTTATGGGGTCACTTATGGGGCAGCTATGGGGCAGCTATGGGTCAGTTATGGGGTCAGTTATGGGTCAGTTATGGGGTGTCCATGTGTCACTTATGGGGCAGCTATGGGTCACTTATGGGGCAGTTATGGGGCAGTTATGGGGTGTATATGTGTCACTTATGGGGCAGCTATGGGGCAGCTATGAGGTGTCTATGGGGCAGTTATGGGTCAGCTATGGGGTGTCTATGGGGCAGCTATGGGTCAGTTATGGGGTCAGTTATGGGGCAGCTATGGGTCAGCTATGGGGTGTCTATGGGGTGTCTATGGGGCAGCTATGGGGTGTCTATGGGGTGTCTATGGGGCAGTTATGGGGTGTCTATGGGTCAGTTATGGGGCAGCTATGGGTCAGCTATGGGGTGTCTATGGGGTCAGTTATGGGGCAGCCATGGGGCAGCTATGGGTCATCTATGGGGTGTCTATGGGGCAGTTTTAGGTCAGCTATGGGGTGTCTATGGGTCAGCTATGGGGTGTCTATGGGGCAGTTATGGG
>NW_015440282.1:9622-11024 GCF_001577835.2 Coturnix japonica | reverse complement strand
CTATGGGGTGTCTATGGGTCAGCTATGGGTCAGCTATGGGGTGTCTATGGGGCAGTTATGGGTCAGCTATGGGGTGTCTATGGGTCAGCTATGGGGCAGCTATGGGTCAGTTATGGGTCCCCCCCTGCCCCACCCCACAGGACAAGGGCCGTTTCTGTCTGACGTACGAGGCGTCCATGACACGACTGTTCCGCGACGGACGAACCGAGACCGTCAGATCCTGCACCAGCCAATCAACGGCCTTTGTGCGCAGCATGAGCGACCCACACTGCAGCGTGAGCACGTGGGGGGAGATGTGGGGCGGAGCTATGGGGCGGAGCTATGGGGCGGAGCTATGGGAGGAGATATGGGGCGGAGCTATGGGGCAGTGCTATGGGGGGAGATGTGGGGCAGTGCTATGGGGCAGTGCTATGGGGCTGTGCTATGGGGGGAGCTATGGGGCAGTGCTATGGGGGGAAATGTGGGGCAGTGCTATGGGGCAGCACCGCTATGGGGGAAGATATGGGGGGAGATATGGGGCAGTGCTATGGGGCTGTGCTATGGGGCTGTGCTATGGGGCAGCACCACTATGGGGTACCGCTATGGGGCAGTGCTATGGGGCAGAGCTATGGGGTGAAGCTATGGGGCGGAGCTATGGGGCAGTGCTATGGGGCAGCGCTATGGGGCAGCACCGCTATGGGGCAGTGCTATGGGGCGGTGCTGTGGGGCACAGCTATGGGGCAGCGCTATGGGGCAGCACCGCTATGGGGCGGATCTATGGGGCAGTGCTATGGGGCAGTGCTATGGGGGTAGCTATGGGGGGAGCTATGGGGTGGAGCTATGGGGCAGTGCTATGGGGGGAGCTATGGGGCAGGCAGTGCTATGGGGCTGAGCTATGGGGCAGAGCTATGGGGTGGAGCTATGGGGCAGTGCTATGGGGCAGCACCGCTATGGGGGAAGATATGGGGGGAGATATGGGGCGGAGATATGGGGCAGTGCTATGGCGCTGTGCTATGGGGGGAGCTATGGGGCAGTGCCATGGGGCAGTGCTATGGGGCTGTGCTATGGGGCAGCACCACTATGGGGCACCGCTATGGGGCAGTGCTATGGGGTGGAGCTATGGGGCTGTGCTATGGGGCAGCACCACTATGGGGCACCGCTATGGGGCAGTGCTATGGGGTGGAGCTATGGGGCAGTGCCACGGGGCAGTGCTATGGGGCTGTGCTATGGGGCAGCACCACTATGGGGCACCGCTATGGGGCAGTGCTATGGGGCAGAGCTATGGGGCGGAGCTATGAGGGGGAGCTATGGGGCTGTGCTATGGGGCACTGCTATGGGGCAGCGCTATAGGGCAGCACCACTATGGGGCGGATCTATGGGGCAGTGCTATGGGGCAGAGCTATGGGGAGGAGCTATGGGGCTG
>NW_015440282.1:0-5091 GCF_001577835.2 Coturnix japonica | reverse complement strand
CTATGGGGCTGTGCTATGGGGCAGTGCTATGGGGCAGTGCTATGGGGCTGTGCTATGGGGCAGTGCTATGGGGCAGTGCTATGGGGCAGAGCTATGGGGTGGAGCTATGGGGCAGCGCTATGGGGCAGCACATCCCCACTGACCCCCAGCTGTGCCCCATAGCGCTCTGAGCGCCGCCGTCTCCTGGTGCTGGCAGCCGAGCAGCACCAGCTCCTGTACCGTCTGGCCATGACGGGCGCCGGCATCGACCGTCACCTGTTCTGCCTCTACGTGGCCTCACGGATCATGGGGGTGCAGTCACCGTTCCTGCAGCAGGTGGGGAGATATGGGGGACATGGGGGGCCATTGGGGTCCATTGGGGTCCATTGGGGCACTGTGGGGTGCTATGGGGTCCATTGGGGTCCATTGGGGTCCATTGGGGTCCATTGGGGTCCATTGGGGCACTGTAGGGTGCTATGGGGTCCATTGGGGTCCATTGGGGCACTGTAGGGTGCTATGGGGTCCATCTTGTCCATTGGGACACTGTGGGGTGCTATGGGGTCCACTGGGATCCACTGGGGTCCATTGGGGTCCATTGGGTCCATTGGGGTCCATTGGGTCCATTGGGGTCCATTAGGTCCATTGGGACACTATGGGGTCCATTGGGGTCCATTGGGGTCCAATTGGGAGGTCCATTGGGTTCCTTGGCAGGATCCATTGGTCCATTGAGGTCATAGGCTCCATTTGGACACTATGGGTCCATTGGGTACCATTTAAGGTCCAATTGGGTCCATTGGGGTCCCATTGGGGTCATTGGGGTCATTGGGACACTGTGGGGGTCCATTGGGGTCCATTGGGGTCATTAGGACACTGTGGGGTGCTATGGGTCCATATGAGGTCATTGAGTCCACTGGGCACTGAATAGGGTGCTATTGGGTCATTGGGGTCCATTGGGTTCCATTGGGCCACTGTAAGGTGCTGTGGGGTACCATTGGGTCCATTGGGTTCATTGTGCACTGTAGGTGCTATGGGGCCATTCTTGATCCATTGGGACACTGTGGGTGCTATGGGTCCACTGGAAATCCACTGGGGCCACTTGCGGGATCCATTGGGCACATTGGGATCCATTGGGATCCATGGGATCCACTGGGGCACTATGGGATCATTGGGTCCATTGGGGCCACTGTAGGGTACTATGGGGTCCATTGGAGGTCCTTTGGGCGTCCATTGGGTTGCAGCACAACAACCAAAAAAAACAAAAAACAAAACCTCAAAAACAAAACCAACCAAAACAACAACCAAAATATGCAAAAACAAAAAAATCAAAAAACAACTCAAAAAATGAGGGTGCTATGAGCATCCATTGGCAGTACCATTGGGTCCATTTGAAGACCATTGGGAGGTCCACGCGGCCTGTAGGGTGCTATGGGGTCCATGGGTCAAATTGGGGATCCAATTTGGGGATCACATTGGGTCGTTGAGAGTCCATTGGGGTCCATATGGGGTCCATTGGGGTCTACTGGGAGTACCATTGGGATACATTGGGATCATTGGGATCCATTTGGCGGCACTGTAGGGCTGCATATGAGCGTCCATTGGGGTCCACTGAGTCCATTGGTCCATCTGGGTCCTTTGGGGTCCATTGAAGGTCCATTAGGACATTATAGCGGTAGCTATGAGTCCATTTGGTGCAGTGAGGGTGACTATGAGGTCACATTGGGGTTCCATGGGGTACCTTTGGGTTCCATTGGTCATTGGTCATTGCGGTCCATTGGGTCATTGGGGTCCATTAGGTCCATTGAGGACCACTATGGGGTCAATTGGGGATCCATTGGGGCCAATTGGGTCCATCTGGGCCGTCCATTGGGGTCCATAGGTCCATTGGGTCCATTGCGGCGTCCATTGGTCCATTGAGTCCATTGAGGTTCATTTGGGGTCCAGTGGGGTGCCAGCTGGTGCTATTGAGAGTCATTGGGGATCCCATGGGGATGCAGTGAATGACTATGAGGTCCATTGGGCGTCCATGGGATGCAGATGGGGTGCTTATGAGGTCCATGTTGGGGTCCATTGACGTCCATCGGGGTCCATTGGGGTCCATTGGCACTGTAGGATGCTTGGGTCCATTGGGAGTCCATGGGTTCACTTGGGGCACTGTTAGGGTGCTATGGGTATCCATTTGGGGTCCATTGGTCCATTGGGGTCCATTGGGGCACTGTGGGTGCTATGGGATTCCACTGGGATCCCACTGGGGTCCTTTGGTCACATTGGGGTCCAATGGTCCATTGGCGACACTATGGTCCATGGGTCCATTGGGTCCAATTGGGGTCCAATTGGCGGTCCATTGGGACACTGTGGGTGCTATGGGGCCGATTCCATTGGGGTCCATATGGGTCCATTGGGTCACAATTGGGGCACTGTAGGTGCTGCTGGAGGTCGCATTGGGTCATTAGGGGTTCATTGTGGCAACTGTAAGGGTGCTATTTGGGGTCCATGGGGCTCCATTAGGTCCATTGGGACACTATGGGGTCCATTGGGGTCCATTGGGGTCCATTGGGGTCCATTGGGGTCCATTGGGGTCCATTGGGTCCATTGGGGTCCATTGGGGTCCTTTGGGGTCCATTGCAGTGCAGTGGGGTGCTATGAGGTCCATTGGGGTCCATTTGGGGTGCAGTGGGGTGCTATGAGGTCCCAAAGTGCGAGGTCCATTGCGGGCATTGGGATCCACTGGGGCCACTGTGGGTGCTATGGGTCCATGGGTCCATATGGTCCATTGGAGGCACTGTAGGTGCTATGGGTCCAATTTGGCGTCCATGGGTCCATTTGGGTCCATTGGGGCACTGTAGGGTGCATATGGGGTCCATTGGTCCATTGGACACTTGGGGTGCTAATGGAGGCGCCATTGGGGGCCATTGGGTCCATTGGAAACATTATGGGTGCTATGGGGTCCATAGGGACCATTGGGTCCGTTGAAGAGTCCATTGGATCCAGTTGGGGCCACTGTGGGGTATATGGGTCCATTGGGCCCATTGTGATTCCATTGGGTCCAATTGGGCGTCCCATTAAGGTCCATTGGGTCAATTGGGCGTCCACTTTGGGGTCCATTGGGTCCCATTGGGGTCCATTGGGTTCCTTTGGGTCCATTGGGCGTCCATTGGGGTCCATTGGGTCAATTGGGGTCCAATTGGATCCACTGGGCACTATGGGGTCCATTGGAGCGTCCATTGGGGGCACTGTAGGGTGCATATGGGGTCTATTGGGAGGGTCCATTGGAGATCCATTCGGGTCCATTGGGTCCATGGGTCCATTGGCGCCATTGGGGTCCATTGGGCCGATCCATTGGGTGCAATTGGGATCCATTGGATCCACTGAGAGAACATATGGGTCATTGGGACCATTGGGCACCTGATAGGGTGCTATGGGCGTCATTGGGGTCCATTGAGAGTCCATTGGAGCGGTCCATTGAGTCCATGGGCGTCCATTGCGCCACTATGGGGATAATTGGGTCCAATTGGGCACTGTAGGGTGCATAATGGGCCGTCCATTGGCGTCATTGGGGTCCATTGGGGCAGTGTAGGGTGCCATGGGGTCCATTGGGATGCATTGGGATCCATTATGACACTATGGGGTCCATTGGGGCACTATGGGGTCCATTGGGGTCTATTGGGGTCTATTGGGTCCATTGAGGTCCATTGGGTTTATTGGGTCCATTGGGGTGCATTGAGGTGCATTGGGGCACTATGGGGTCCATTGGGGTCCATTGGGTCCATTGGGATCCATTGGGATCCACTGGGGCACTATGGGGTCCATTGGGGTCCATTGGGGCACTGTAGGGTGCTATGGGGTCCATTGGGGTCCATTGGGGTCCATTGGGGCACTGTAGGGTCCTTTGTGTTGCATTGGGGTCCATCGGGTTGCACTGGGGTCCTTTAGGGGCACAGCGGGTTCACTCGGGCTCCTTCGGGCTCCCTCGGGTTCCCTCGGGCTCCCTCCGAGCTGCTTCGGGTTCCTTCGGGTTCACTCGGGTTCACTCGGGTTCACTCGGGCTCCTCCGAGCTGCTTCGGGTTCCTTCGGGTTCCTTCGGGTTCACTCGGGCTCCTTCGGGTTCCCTCGGGCTCCTTCGGGTTCCTTCGGGTTCCTTCGGGTTCCCTCGGGTTCCTTCGGGTTCCCTCGGGCTCCTTCGGGCTCCCTCGGGTTTACTCGGGTTCCCTCGGGCTCCCTCCGAGCTGCTTCGGGTTCCTTCGGGTTCCCTCGGGTTCACTCGGGCTTCTTCGGGCTCCCTCGGTTTTACTCGGGCTCCTCCGGACTGCTTCGGGTTCCTTCGGGTTCCTTCGGACTCCCTCGGGCTCCCTCGGTTTCACTCGGGTTCACTCGGGCTCCCTCCGAGTTGCTTCGGGTTCCTTCGGGTTCACTCGGGTTCACTCGGGCTCCTTCGGGCTCCCTCGGTTTCACTCGGGTTCCCTCGGGCTCCTCCGGGCTGCTTCGGGTTCCTTCGGGTTCCCTCGGGTTCACTCGGGTTCCCTCGGGCTCCCTCGGGTTCACTCGGGTTCCCTCGGGCTCCTTCGGGTTCCCTCGGCCACTCTCGGCCGCTCTCGGCTGCTCTCGGCTGTGTTCGGCTGTGTTCGGCTGTGTTCGGCTGTGTTCGGCTGTGTTCGTGACGCCTTCGGCTATGTTCGGCCGCGCTCGGCAGCCAATGAGGTTCCGTGTTTCAGGTGCTGTCGGAGCCATGGCGGCTGTCCACCAGTCAGACCCCGCAGCAGCAGCTCAAACTGTTCGACCTGGAAGAGTTCCCGGATCACGTGTCCAGCGGGGGCGGATTCGGGCCGGTCAGCGGGGGGGGCATCACGTGACCACATATAGAGCCCATATATATCCTATATACAGCCCATATATACCCTATAACCCCATATACAGCCCATGACCCCATATACAGCCCATATAGACCCCATATATACCCCATATATACCCCATATACAGCCCATATATACCCCATATATACCCCATATATACCCCATATATACCCCATATATACCCCATATATACCCCATATACAGCCCATATATACCCCATATATACCCCATATATACCCCATATATACCCCATATATACCACAT
>NW_015440281.1:14335-15435 GCF_001577835.2 Coturnix japonica | reverse complement strand
TTCGGCTCTATCCCGTCTTTTCTTGGTTTTCTTACACTCTAACCCTTCTTTTCTTCGTTTTCTTCCACTCCAACCCTGCTTTTCTTGGTTTTCCTCTGCTCTAACTTGTATTTCTTGGTTTTCTTCCGCTCTAACCCGACTTTTCTTGGTTTTCTTCTGATCTAACCCGTCTTTTCTTGGTTTCCTTCCACTCTAAAACTGCTTTTCTTGGTTTTCTTCCTCTATACTCGTCTTTTCTTGGTATTTTTTTGGTCTAACCTTTCTTTTCTTGGTATTCTTCTGCTCTAACCCTGCTTCTCTTGGTTTTCTTTCACTCTAAAACTTCTTTTCTTGGTTATCTTCTGATGTAACCCTGCTTTTATTGATTTTCTTATGCTCTAACCCTGCTTTTCTTGGTTTTCGTCTTCTCCGACCTGTCTTTTCTTGGTTTTCTTCCATTCTAATCCGTCTTTTCAGGGTTTTCTTCCGCTCTATCATGTCTTTTCTTGGTTTTCTTCTGTTCTAACCCATCTTTCCTTGGTTTTCTTCCGCTCTAACCCTGCTTTTCTTGGTTTTCATCCTCTCTAACCTGTCTTTTCTTGGTTATCTTCCGCTATACTCATCTTTTCATGGATTTCTTCAACTCTAACCATGCTTCTCTTGGTTTCCTTCTGCTCTAACCCTGCTTTTCTTGGTTTTCTTCCGCTATATCCGTCTTTTCTTGGATTACTTCCGCACTAACCCGTTTTTACTTGGTTTTCTTCCGCTCTAACCCATCATTACTTGTTTCTTTTCCGCTCTTACCCGTCTTTTCTTGGTTTTATTCTGCTATATATTGTTTTTCTTGGTTTTCTTTTGCCATATGCTGTTTTTCTTGGTTTTCTTCAGCTATACCCGTGGTTTTGTTTTTATTTCTTCCACTCTAAGCCTACTTTTCTTGGTTTTCTTCTGCTCTATCATGTCTTTTCTTGGTTTTCTTCTGTTCTAACCCGTCTATTCTTGTTTTTTTTTCCCCCTCTAGCCTGTCTTTTCTTGGTTTTCTTTTGCTCTAATCAACTTTTCTTAATTTTACTCCGCTCTAACTCATTAATACTTGGTTTTCCTCCGCTCTAACCCTGCTT
>NW_015440281.1:7466-10559 GCF_001577835.2 Coturnix japonica | reverse complement strand
CCCGTCTTTTCTTGGGTTTTTTTCCAGAGCTCTTTATTCCGTCGTTTCTTTTTGGTTGTTTTTAGCACTCTGAACCCTTCTTTTCTTCTGTTTTCTTTCCACTCAAGCCCCTGCTTTTCTTGTGGTGTTTTCCTCTTGCGTCTAACTTGTATTTCTTGGTCTTTCTTACCGCTCTAAAACCCGACTTGTTTGCTAGGTCTGTCTTCTGATCTAACCCTGTCTTTTTCTTGGTTTCCTTCCACCCCCCCCCCCCCCCCCCCCCCCCCCCTCTCTAAAACTGCTTTCTTGTTTCGGTTCCTCTATACTCAGTTCTTTTCTTGGGATTTTTTTGTCTTAACCTTTCTTTTGCTTGGATATTATTTCTTCTGCTCTTAACCCTGCTTCTCTTGTTTTCTTTCACTCTAAAACTTTCTTTCTCTGAGTTAAATCTGTCTGATGTAACCTGCTTTTATTGATTTTCTTAATGCTCTAACCCTGCTTTTCTTGGTTTTTCGGTCTGCTAACCGACCTGTCTTTTCTTGTTTTCTTCCATTCTAATCCGTCTTTTCAGGGCTTTTCTTCCGCTCGTTATATGTCTTTTTCTTGGTTTTCTTCTTTCTAAACCCATTCGTTCCTTGGGTTTTCTTCGACGCTCTACCCTGTTTTGGTCTTGGTTTTCACTCCACTTAACCTGTCTTTTCTATGGTGTTTTGTAGTCTTTCCGCGTTTGGAGTGAGCTTCATCTTTTCCAGGGATGTTCGTGTGCGAGAACTGGCTATGACCAGCTCCGTTGTTTTCCTTCTGCTCTACCCTGGCTTTTCTTGTTTTCTTCCCCTTTATCGGTCTTTTCTTGGATACTTCCGCGACTACGCCGTTTTTACTGTGGTTTTTCTTCCGCTCTAAACCCATTCTGATTTACTTGTTTCTTTTTCCGCTCATTACCCGTGTCGTTTTGCGTTGTTTTTTTGTATTTGCTGTTTTGTGCTTATATATTGTGTTTTTTCTTGTTTCTGTGTCCATATTGCTTGTTTTTCTTTGGTTTTCTATCAGAGTCCTTGTAATACCCGTGTGTTGTTGTTTTTTAGTTTCTTCCACTCTAAGCCTATGCTATTTTCTGTGGTGTTTTTCTTTCTGTGCTGTGGCTGATGCATATGTCCTGTTGTTTCTATTTGTGCTGTTGAGACCCTGTGGGTCTTTTTATTTCTGTGGTGTGTCTTGGTTTCGTCTCTTCTCTGAGGCCTCTGTCTGATTTTCTTGATTTTCCTCTTTGGTGCTCTAAATAAAACTTTCTTAATATTGTTGTATCTCTCTCTTATTCCGTGTATTGTGGGTTGTATATTGTAATGGGTAATTTGGTGTTTTGTGTATATACTGGTTTTTTCCTCCGCTTAACCTCTTATCTTGTTGCTTCTATGCTGTGTTTTTGAGGGTTTTTTGTGGTATACCAGCGTCTTATTCTTGTGTTTATTCTTTGCCTCGACTGTAGACTCCATTCTTTAGCTGTGGTTTTCTTCTCGGTCTCTATACTCCATCGAGTACTTGTTTCTTTTCTTATCTTCTTATATGCCCGTGTTGTATGTGGGTTTAGGTGGGTCTTCTTGCGTTTTGTTTGTTTGTGCTATTATATAGGGTTTCTTTCGCTGTGTTTTCTGGGTTTGGCACTATGTGTTTTTCTTGTGTTTTTTCTCAGGCTGGGTTTTTATTATACCCGTGTTTTTTTTTTTTAGTGTTATTTTATTGTTCGCACTCGAAGCCTACGTTTTTCTTGGTTTTCTTGCGTGCTGCTTTCATTTTTCTTTTCGGTTGTTTCTTGCCTGTGTCATTGATGACTTCCGTCTATTCTATGTGTTTGTTTTCTCCCCTCTATGTACCTTTCATCTTTGTGGTCTTTGGGTTGTTTCTCTTTTTGCGTCTTAATCAACCTGTCTTAATTTTGTCTCAAGGCTTTATTATCTTCGTGTTTAAGCTTTGTTGTTCGCTCGTGCCGGCGGTCTAACCCTGCTTATCTTGGTTTTCTTCTGCTATACCCGTCTTTTCTTTGTTTTCTTCCGCTCTAACCCATCATTACTTGTTTCTTTTCCGCTCTAACCCTGATTTTCTTGGTTTTCTTCCGCTCTAACCCTGATTTTCTTGGTTTTCTTCCGCTCAAACCCTGCTTTTATTGGTTTTCATCTGCTCCGACCCATCTTTTTTTGGTTTTCTTCTGCTCTAACCCCTCTTTTCTTGCATTTGCTCCACTCAAACCCCTCTTTTCTTGGTTTTCATCTGCTCTAACCTGTCTTTTCTTGGTTTTCTTCCACTCTAAACCTTCTTTTCTTGGTTATCTTCCGCTCTAACCCTGCTTTAATTGGTTTTCCTCTGCTCTGACCCATCTTTTCTTGGTTTACTTCCACACTAACCCTGCTTTTCTTGGTTTTCTGCTGCTCTAACCCAAGTTTTCTTGGTTTTCTTCTGCTCTAACCCAAGTTTTCTTCGTTTTCTTCCACTCTTACCCGGCTTTTCTTGGTTTTCTTCTGTTCTAATTCTGCTTTTCTTGGTTTTCTTCCGGTCTAACCCTGCTTTTCATGGATTTCTTCTGCTCTAACCCCTCTTTTCTTGGTTTTTCTCCACTCTAACGCTGCTTTTCTTGGTTTTCATCTGCTCTGACCCATCTTATCTTGGTTTTCATCTGATCCGACCCATCTTTTCTTGGTTTTTTTCCGTTCTAAACCGTCTTTTCATGGTTTTCTTCGGCTGTAACCCTTTTTTTCTTGGTTTTCTTCCACTCTAACCTGTCTTTTCTTGGTTTTATTCCACTCTAAACCTGCTTTTCTTGGTTTTCTTCTGCTCTAACCCTGCTTTTCTTGGTTTTCATCTGCTCTGACCCTGCTTTTCTTGGTTTTTTTCTAACCAGTCTTTTCTTTGTTTTTCTCTGCTTTAGCCCGTATTTCTTGATTTTCATCCACTCTAACCTTGCTTTTCTTGGCTTTCTTCTGCTCTAACCCTGCTTTTATTGGTTTTCATTCACTCTAACCTACTTTTCTTGGTTTTCCTCCACTCTAAACCGTCTTTTCTTGGTTTTCTTGCAATCTATCCTGTGTTTTCTTGGTTTTCTTCCACTCTAACCCTGCTTTT
>NW_015440281.1:4451-7287 GCF_001577835.2 Coturnix japonica | reverse complement strand
GCTCTAAATCTGCTTTTCTTGGATTCCTGTTGCTCTAACCTGTCTCTTCCTAAATTTCTTCAGCTCTAACCCTGCTTTTCTTGGTTTTCTTCCACTCTAGCCCGTCTTTTCTTGGTTTTCCTCCACTCTAACTCTGCTTTTTTTGGTTTACTTGTGCTCTAAAACTGCTTTTCTTCGTTTTCTTCTGCTCTAACCCATATTTCGTGGTTTTTTCCTATTTAACCCGTCTTTTCTTGCTTTTCCTCCACTCTAAGCCGTCTTTTCTTGGTTTCCTTCCGCTCTAATCCTGCTTTTATTCTTATTTTTCCACTTTAATTGTGCTTTTTTTGGTTTTGTTCCGCTCTAACCAGTCTTTTCTTGGTTTTTCTCTGCTCTAGCCCGTATTTCTTGATTTTCATCCACTCTAATCCAGCTTTTCTTGTTTTTCTTTCGGTCTAACCCTGCTTTTCTTGGTTTTCATTCACTCTAACCTGACTTTTCTTGGTTTTCCTCCACTCTAACCCTGCTTTTCTTGGTTTACTTGTGCTCTAAACCTGCTTTTCTTGGTTTTCTTCTGCTCTAACCCATATTTTCTTGGATTTCTTCCACAATAACCTTGCTTTTCTTGGTTTTCATCTGCTCCGACCCGTCTTTTCTTGGTTTTCTTGCACTCTAACCCGTCTTTTCTTGCTTTTCTTCCACATTAACCCTGCTTTTCTTGGTTTTCAAATGCTCCGACCGATCTTTTCTTGGTTTTCTTCTGCTCTAACCCTGCTTTTCTTGGTCTTCTTCCACTCTAAACCTGCTTTTCTTGGTTTTCTTCTGCTCTAACCCTGCTTTTCTTGGTTTTCTTCCACTCTAACCCTGCTTTTCTTCCTTTCTTTCACTCTAACCCTGCTTTTCTTTGTTTTCTTCCGTTCTAACCCGACTTTTCTTGGTTTTCTTCTGCTCTAACCCTGCTTTTCTTGGTTTTCTTCAGCTCTAACACTGCTTTTCTTGGATTCCTGCCGCTCTAACCTGTCTTTTCTTGGTTTTCTTCTGATCTAACCCTGCTTTTCTTGGTTTTCTTCCGCTATATGCAGTTTTTCTTTTTCTTATTCCACACTACAACTGCTTTTCTTGGTTTTCTTCCGCAATATCCCGTCTTTTCTTGGTTTTCTTCTCCTCTAACCATGCCTTACTTGGTTTTTGTACACTCTAACCCGTCTTTTATTTGTTTTCTTCCGTTCTAACCTGTGTTTTCTTGCTTTTTTCCCCTCTAGCCTGTCTTTTCTTGGTTTTCTTTTGCTCTAATCAACTTTTCTTGATTTTACTCCGCTCTAACCCTGCTTTTCTTGGTTTTCTTCCGCTCTAACCCTGCTTTTCTTGCTTGTCTTCTGCTCCAACTCATTTTTACGTGGTTTTCATACGCTCTAACCCTGCTTTTCTTGGTTTTCTTCTGCTCTCACCCTGCTTTTCTTGCTTGTCTTCTGGTCCAACTCATTTTTACTTGGTTTTCATACGCTCTAACCCTGCTTTTCTTGGTTTACTTCCGCTCTAACCATGCTTTTCTTGGTTTTCATCCGCTCTAACCTGTCCTTTCTTGGTTATCTTCCGCTATACCCTGCTTTTCTTGGTTTTCTTCCGCTATATGCAGTTTTTCTTGGTTTTCTTCCACACTACAACTGCTTTTCTTGGTTTTCTTCCACAATATCCCATCTTTTCTTGGTTTTCTTTTGCTCTATCCCGTGTTTTCCTTGTTTTCTTGTGTTCTAAACCATCTTTTCGTGGTTTTCTTCTGCTCTAACCATGCCTTACTGGGTTTTCGTACACTCTAACCTGTCTTTTCTTTGTTTTCTTCCATTCTAACCCGTCTTTTCTTGTTTTTTTCCCCCTCTAGCCTGTCTTTTCTTGGTTTTCTTTTGCTCTAATCAACTTTTCTTGATTTTACTCCGCTCCAACTCATTAATATTTAGTTTTCCTCCGCTCTAACCCTGCTTTTCTTGGTTTTCTTCCGCTCTAACCCTGCTTTTCTTGGTTTTCATCAGCTCTAACCTGTCATTTCTTGGTTATCTTCTGCCATACCCGTCTTTTCATGGATTTCTTCAACTGTAACCCTGCTTTTCTTGGTTTTCTTCCGCTTTAACCCACCTTTTCTGGTTTTCCTCCGCTATACCCTCCTTTTCTTGGTTTTCTTTTGCTCTAACCCTGCTTTTCTTGCTTGTCTTCCACTCTAACTCGTTTTTACTAGTTTTCGTACGCTCTAACCCTGCTTTTCTTGGTTTTCAACCACTCTAACACTGCTTTTCTTGGATTCATGCCGCTCTAACCTGTCCTTTCTTGGTTACCTTCCGCTATACCCTGCTTTTTTTGGTTTTCTTCCGCTATATGCAGTTTTTCTTGGTTTTCTTCCACACTACAACTGCTTTTCTTGGTTTTCTTCTGCAATATCCCGTCTTTTCTTGGTTTCCTTCTGCTCTAACCATGCTTTACTTGTTTTTCGTACACTCTAACCCGTCTTTTCTTGGTTTTATTCTGCTATATATTGTTTTTCTTGGTTTTCTTTCACTATACCCTGCTTTTCTTTGTTTTCTTTCGCTATACCCGACTTTACTTGGTTTTATTCCGCACTAACCCGTCTTTACTTGGTTTTCTTCCGCTCTGACCCATCATTACTTTGTTTTTTTCCGCTCTAAAACTGCTTTTCTTGGTTTTCTTGGTTTTACTCCGCTCTAACTCATTAAGACTTAGTTTTCGTCTGCTCTAACCCTGCTTTTCTTGGTTTTCTTCCGCTCTAACCCTTTTTTTCTCGGTTTTATTCTGCTCTTACCCTGCTTTTCTCGGTTTTCTTCTGCTATACCCTGTTTTTCTTGGTTTT
>NW_015440281.1:0-4366 GCF_001577835.2 Coturnix japonica | reverse complement strand
GCTCTAACTCATTAAGACTTAGTTTTCGTCTGCTTTAACCCGTCTTTTCTTGGTTTTCTTCCGCTCTTACCCATCATTACTTTTTTGTTTTCCGCTCTAACCCAGCTTTTCCTGGTTTTCTTCTGCTATACCCTGTTTTTCTTGGTTTTATTCTGCTCTAAGCCTGCTTTCCTTTGTTTTCTTCCGTTCTAACCCGTCTTTCCTTGGATTTCTTTGCACTCTAACCCTGCTTTTCTTGGTTGTCTTCCACTATACTCGTCTTTTCTTGGTTTTCTTCGGCTCTAACCCGTCTTTTTGTTTTTTTCTTCTGTTCTAATCCATCTTTTCTTGGTTTTCATCTGCTCTAACCCTGCTTTTCTTGGTTTTCTTCCGCTATACACAGTTTTTCTTGGTTTTCTTCCACACTACAACTGCTTTTCTTGGTTTCCTTCTGCTCTAACCTGTCTTTTTTTGGTTTTCTTCCTATCTATCCTAACTTTTTTTGGTTTTCTTCCACTATACCCGACTTTTCTTGGTTTTCTTCTGCTCTAACCATGCTTTACTTGGTTTTCGTACACTCTAACCCGTCTTTTCTTGGTTTTATTCTGCTATATATTGTTTTTTTTTGTTTTCTTCTGCTATACGCTGTTTTTCTTGGTTTTCTTTCACTATGCCCGACTTTTCTTGGTTTTCTTCCGCTCTAACCCGTCTTTACTTGGTTTTCTCCCGCTCTAAAACTGCTTTTCTTGGTTTTCTTCTGTTCTAACCTGTCTTTTCTTGGTTTTCTTCTGCTCTAACCCTACTTTTCTTGGTTTTCATCGGCTATACCCGTCTTTTCATGGATTTCTTCAACTCTAACCCTGCTTTTCTTGGTTTTCTTTTGCTCTAACCCTGCTTTTCTTGCTTGTCTTCCTCTCCAACCTGTTTTTACTTGGTTTTCCTCTGCTCTAACCCTGCTTATCTTTGTTTTCTTTCACTCTTACCCTGCTTTTCTTGGTTTTCATCCACTCTAACCTGTTTTTTCTTGGTTTTCTTCCGCTACACCCGTCTTTTCATGGATTTCTTCAACTCAAACCCTGTTTTTCTTGGTTTCCTTCCGCTTTCATCCACCTTTTCTTGGTTTTCTTCCGATATACCCTGATTTTCTTGGTTTTCTTTTGCTCTTACCCTGCTTTTCTTGCTTGTCTTCCGCTCCATCTCGTTTTTACTTGGTTTTCGTACGCTCTAACTCTGCTTTTCTTGGTTTTCATCCACTCTAACACTGCTTTTCTTGGATTCCTGCCACTCTAAACTGTCTTTTTTTGGTTTTCTTCCGCTGTAACCCTGCTTTTCTTGGTTTTCTTCCGCAATATCCCGTCTTTTCTTGGTTTTCTTTTGCTCTATCCCGTGTTTTCCTTCTTTTCTTCTGTTCTAAACCGTCTTTTCTTGGTTTTCTTCTGCTCTAACCCTGCTTTACTTGGTTTTCATCCGCTTTAACCTGTCTTTTCTAGGTTTTATTCTGCTATATATTGTTTTTCTTGGTTTTCTTCTGCTATTCGCTGTTCTTCTTGGTTTTCTTCCGTTCTAACCCGTCTTTTTTTGGTTTTCTTTCGCTCTAACCCTGCTTTTCTTGGTTTCCTTCCGCTCTGAACCTGCTTTTCTTGTTTTTTTTTCCGCCATATCCGTCTTTTCTTGGTTTACTTCCGCAGTAACCCGTCTTTTCTTGGCTTTCTTCTGCACTAACCCTGCTTTTCTTGGTTTCCTTCCGCTCTGAACCTGCTTTTCTTGTTTTTTTTCCGCCATATCCGTCTTTTCTTGGTTTACTTCCAGACTAACCCGTCTTTTCTTGGTTTTCTTCCGCTCTATCATGCGTTTTCTTGGTTTTCTTCTTTTCTAACCCTGCTTTTCTTGGTTTTCTTCTCCTCTAACCCATCTTTTCTTGGGTTTCTTCCGCTCTAACCCTGCTTTTCCTTGTTTTCTTCTGTTCTAACCCGTATTTTCTTGGTTTTCTTCTGCTCTAACCCTGCTTTTCTTGGTTTTCTTACACTCTCAGGTGTCTTTTCTTTGCTTTCTTTCGTTCTAATCCATCTTTTCTTGTTTTTTTTCCCCCTCTAGCCTGTCTTTTCTTGGTTGTCTTTTGCTCTAATCAACCTTTCTTGATTTTACTTCGCTCTAACTCATTAATATTTGGTTTTCCTCCGCTCTAACCCTGCTTTTCTTGCTTTTCTTCAGCTCCAACTCGTTTTTCTCGATTTTCCTTTGCTTTAACCCTGCTTTTCTTGGTTTTCATCCACTCTAACACTGCTTTTCTTGGATTCCTACCGCTCTAACCTGTCTTCTTGGTTTTCTTACGCTCTAACCCTGCTTTTCTTGGTTTTATTCTGCTCTAACCCTGCTTTTCTTGATTTTCTTTCCTTCTAACCCGTCTTTTCTTTGTTTTCTTCCACTCTAAATTGTTGTTTCTTGGTTTTCTTCCCATCTAACCTTGCTTTTCTAGGTTTTCCTGCCGCTCTAATTTGTCTTTTCTTGGTTTTCTTCCGCTCTAACCCTGCTTTGTTTTTGTTTCCTTATATTTCTGTAGCTAAGTGTTCTCTTTTCATCTACTATGAAGTCATTTTTCACTATTCAGTCCCTCATCTACTCATTGTCATGTTCCAATATGGTTCCTTGTGTAACTCTATTGATACCTCCACATCTACATACAGCTTCATTGGCAAACATCAGCTCCATGTCCCCCCCAGACACCTCAAAATCCCCCCCTCAATCATTTCGGCCCCCCAACCATCTCTGCCCCCCATCATCTCAGCATTATTCCAGTATCAGAGCCAGAACTCACCTCCTGTAGTGCTGTTCTAGGCCGAGCAATGTGATGGCGGAGAAGCCAAGTCCTGCAGCTCCATCCAGCAGCTCTTGGTCCAAGGCAGCAACAGAGCAGAAGAGCTTCTTCATGTGGGTAGATGTGACCTCAGAGAGGAGCTCCAGCAAATAACTGCTGCCCCATGGTGCCAGCCCTTATATGAGCACCAGGAGGGGGCGGAACCAGCCCTTCAGCCAATCGGATGCGTTGCCTGCACTTGGGCTGTACTGTTCTGACTCCGCCCCATCATGGCTTCCAACCATGACTAAGCATTTCTATTATATCACCCTAATTACATAATGATATCATCGCCCCCATCACCCCCCATCATTCCAATGTCCCCCCAGCATCAACCCCAGAGCGGTGCCCACAGTGTCACCCCATTGTGACACTCAGATCTGCACCCCCGTGTCCATATACTGTGCTGTCATTTCTCCTCTATCCACAACCCTCCCCTTTAAGAACAAATAAATATAATTTCTCACCTGTTACTGCTTCGTTTTTGTCTTTGTTCTTGATTGGTGCTGTTATGTAACATCCTGATTGGGCACCTGCTGAGGAGAGGGGCCCACCCCATGGGCACAGGTGGGGGCCGTTGAGGGGTGGATTGTGATTGGTTGGAGCCTGGCTCCTCCCCTCCTTGATTGGTATTTAAGGTCTGGAAAGGGCAGGGGGCAGCATCAGTTCCAGCTTGGTGCTCCTATAGGAGCATTGCGGGAGAGGATTCTCCTTCCTTCTGCTTTTGAGCTCTGGATACCATATGGGATGCGACTCTGCTTGGAGATCCTTTCCTTTGGGGTCAGTGGTGAGTCTTTGGCTTTGCAATGGGGTAAGGAATTTCTTCTTTATTACTGGACTGATGTCTTCTCCTTTTGATTGCTACTAACAGCACTTATGGATCAGTATGAGAAGGAGCTGTATCTAGAGCCTCCTTCCTTTGGATGGAGAGCTCAGCCTTCACAATGGTGTGAGCAATCCCTTCTTTATTGCAGGGTTTGGGGGTGGAATGGATCACTTTGGGATGCTCCATCTCTAGAGGTGTTTGAGGCTGTGGGACCTTGGTGTGGTGGTTGGGTACTGTCCCCATAGCAGGGGGTTGAAAGGAGATGGTCGTGATGGTCTTCACTGCTGATCATCATTTGATTCTATGCTCATATATTGCAGAGTATCAGCCCCAATGTTGGATGCTATGGGATGCTGTTCATCATCATCTCCATCTGTACACGGAGCCATTGGCTGCTGCTCTCTGGACTCGTTTCTACAGCCAGTTCTTCATCCATCTCATCATCTTCCCGTCCACTTGGTGTCTTCATCACTTGGACATGAGGATGGTGTGGGGTCCTGCATCAGAGGCCTTGTTGAAGTTTAAGTAGATGATATCAGCAGCTCTTCCTTCATCTACTGATATATCAGTGCCATCATAGAAGTCTACGAGGTTGGTCAATGGGGATTTGCCCTTGGTGAAGCCGTGTTGGTTCTCCATCATCACCTCCTGCCTTCCGTGAGCCCTGGGTCCTTCTATGAGGATCTCCATCTTCACCTCCTGCCTTC
>NW_015440280.1:13564-15519 GCF_001577835.2 Coturnix japonica | reverse complement strand
TATGGGGGGATATGGGGGATATGGGGGCCTATAGGGGATATGGGTGGGGGGAAGGGGGCTATGGGAGGCTATGGGGGATATGGGGGTGTGGGGGGCTATGAGGGATCCATATGTTCCATATGTGATGTATACGTGCCCTATGGGATCTATACATGCCCTATGGGATCTATATGTACCCTATGGGATCTATATGTTCCATATGGGATCTATATGTTCCATATGGGATCTATATGTGCTGTATAGGATCTATATGTGCCCTATGGGATCTATATTTTCCATATGAGACGTATATGTGCCCTATGGATCTATATGTTCAATATGGGATCTATATGTTCTATATTTGATCTATATGTTCCATATAGGGTCTATAGGTGCCATACGGGATCTATACGTGCCATATGGGATGTGTGCCATATGGGATTTTCATGTTCCATATGGGATCTCTATGTTCCATATGGGATCCATATGTTCTATATGGGATCCATATCTTCTATATAGATCTCTATGTTCCATATGGGATCCATATGTTCTACATGGGATCCGTATGTTCTATATGAGATCTGTATGTTCCATATGGGATCCATATGTTCTATATGGGATCCATATGTTGTATATGGGATCCATATGTTCTATATGGGATCTATACGTTCCATATGGATCCATATGTTCCATATGGGATCTATACATTTCATATGGATCTATACATTCCATCTGGATCCATATGTTCCATATGGGATCTATACATTCCATATGGGATCTATACGTTCCATATGGATCCATACGTTCTATATGGGATCTATACATTCCATATGGGATCCATATGTTCCATTTGGGATCTATACGTTCCATATGGATCCATATGTTCCATATGGGATCTATACATTCCATATGGGATCCATATGTTCCATATGGGATCTATACATTCCATATGGGATCCATGTGTTCTATATGGGATCTATACATTCCATATGGATCCATATGTTCCATATGGGATCTATACATTCCATATGGGTTCCATATGTTCCATATGGGATCTATACATTCCATATGGGATCCATACGTTCTATATGGTATCTATACATTCCATATGGGATCCATATGTTCTATATGGATCTATACGTTCCATATGGATCCATACGTTCTATATGGGATCTATACATTCCATATGTGTTCCATATGTTCTATATGGGATCTATACATTCCATACGGGATCCAAATGTTCTATTTGGGATCTATACATTCCATATGGGTTCCATATGTTCTATATGGGATCTATACATTCCATATGGGATCCATATGTTTCATATGGATCTATACATTCCATATGGGATCCATACATTCCATATGGGTTCCATATGTTCTATTTGGGATCTATACATTCCATATGGGATCCATATGTTCTATATGGGATCTATACATTCCATATGGATCCATACGTTCCATATGGGATCTATACATTCCATATGGGATCCATACATTCCATACGGGATCCATACATTCCATATGGGATCCATATGTTCCATATGGGATCTATACATTCCATGTGGGATCCATATGTTCCATATGGGATCCATACGTTCTATATGGGATCTCTATGTTCCATATGGGATCCATATGTTCTATATGGGATTCATATGTTCTACATGGGATCCTTGTGTTCCATATGGGATCCATATGTTCTATATGGGATCTCTATGTTCCATATGGGATCCATACATTCCATATGGGATCCATACATTCCATATGGATCCATATGTTCTATATGGGATCTCTATGTTCCATATGGGATCCATATGTTCTATATGGGATCTATACGTTCCATATGGATCCATACATTCCATATGGGATCCATACGTTCTATACGTTCCCGCAGCTCCATGACGTACTCGGGGCAGCTGAAGTTCGAGCGTCGCTCGCTGGCAGCGCAACTGGAGGGAGGAGGGCAGGGAATGCAG
>NW_015440280.1:7062-8460 GCF_001577835.2 Coturnix japonica | reverse complement strand
TTTATAGGGTCCCATCACCCCCATGTTTATAGGGTCCATCACCCTATATTTATAGGGTCCATCACCCCATGTTTATAGGGTCCCACACCCCATATTTATAGGGTCCCATCACCCCCATATATATAGGGTCCCATCACCCCATGTTTATAGGGTCCCATCACCCCATATTTATAGGGTCCCATCACCCCATATTTATAGGGTCCCATCACCCCCATATATATAGGGTCCCATCACCCCATGTTTATAGGGTCCCATCACCCCCATATTTATAGGGTCCCATCACCCCATATATATAGGGTCCATCACCCCATGTTTATAGGGTCCCATCACCCCCATATTTATAGGGTCCCATCACCCCATATTTATAGGGTCTCATCACCCCATATTTATAGGGTCCATCACCCCATGTTTATAGGGTCCCATCACCCCATATTTATAGGGTCCCATCACCCGAAGTTATAGGGTCCCATCACCCCCATATTTATAGGGTCCCATCACCCCAAGTTATAGGGTCCCCATAGGGCTGTGTATTTTGGGGCCCCAAACCCCGCTATGGGGTTTATGGGGTGGGGGGGGAATGGGGCTGGTAATAAAGGTGAAGAGCATTGGGGTGTGTATGTATCTGACCCTAAAAGGGGGACCCCAAATGGAGACCCCAAAATGGGAACCCTAAAATGGGGACCCCAAAATGGGGACCCCAAAATGGAGACCCCAAAAGGGGAACCCTAAAAATGGGGACCCCAAATGGAGACCCCAAAATGTGGACCCCAAAATTGGGGACCCCAATATGGGGACCCCAAAAGTGGGGACCCTAAAATGGGGACCCCAAATGGAGACCCCAAAAGTGGGGACCCCAAATGGAGACCCCAAATGGAGACCCCAATATGGGGACCCCAAAAGTGGGGACCCTAAAGTGGGGACCCCAAATGGAGACCACAAAATGGAGACCACAAAATGGAGACCCCAAATGGAGACCACAAAATGGAGACCCCAAATGGAGACCCCAAATGGAGACCCCTAAATGGGGACCCTAAAAATGGGGACCCCAAATGAGGACCTGAAAATGGGGCAACCCCAAATGGAGACCCCAAAAGTGGGGACCCCAAATGGAGACCCCAAAGGGGTCAACCCCAAATGGAGACCCCAAAATGGGGACCCTAAAAATGGGGACCCCAAATGGAGACCTCAAATGGAGACCCCAAAATGGGGACCCTAAAATGGGGACCCAAAATGGAGACCCCAAAATGGGGACCCCAAATGGAGACCCCAAAAGTGAGGACCCCAAATGGGGACCCCAAATGGGTCAACCCCAAATGGAGACCCCAAATGGAGACCCCCCCAAATGGAGACCCCAAATGGAGACCCCAAAATGGGGACCCTAAAATGGAGACCCCAAAA
>NW_015440280.1:0-2452 GCF_001577835.2 Coturnix japonica | reverse complement strand
GACCCCAAATGGAGACCCCAAAAGTGGGGACCCCAAACGGGGAACCTACAAAATGGTGACCCCAAATGGGGACCCGAAAATGGGGCAACCCCAAATGGAGACCCCGAAAGTGGGGACCCCAAAAGGGGAACCCTAAAAATGGGGACCCCAAAAGGAGACCCCAAAATTGGGGACCCCAAATGGAGACCCCAAAGGGGTCAACCCAAAATGGAGACCCCAAATGGAGACCCCCCAAATGGAGACCCCAAATGGAGACCCCAAATGGAGACCCCAAAATGGGGACCCCAAAGAGGAACCCTAAAAATGGGGACCCCAAATAGAGACCCCTAAATGGGGACCCCAAAATGGGGCAACCTCAAATGGAGACCCCAAAAGGGGAACCCTAAAAATGGGGACCCCCAAATGGGGACCCCAAAAGGGGGACCCTAAAATGGGGACCCCAAATGGAGACCTCAAATGTGAGGACCCCAAATGGAGACCCCAAAATGGGGACCCCAAAAGGGGAACCCTAAAAATGGGGACCCCAAATAGAGACCCCAAAAGTGGGGACCCCAAATGGAGACCCCAAAAGGGTCAACCCCAAATGGAGACCCCAATAGGGGACCCCTAAAAATGGGGGCCTCAAATGGAGACCCCAAAAGTGGGGACCCCAAATGGAGACCCCAAATGGAGACCCCTAAATGGGGACCCCAAATGGGGACCCCAAATGGAGACCCCTAAATGGGGACCCTAAAAATGGGGACCCCAAATGGGACCCCAAAGGGGTCAACCCCAAATGGAGACCCCAAAATGGGGACCCTAAAATGGGGACCCCAAATAGAGACCCCAAAAGTGGGGGACCCCAAATGGAGACCCCAAAGGGGTCAACCCCAAATGGAGACCCCAAAATGGGGACCCCAAATAGAGACCCCTAAAATGGGGACCCCAAATAGAGACCCCAAAATGGGGACCCCAAATGGGACCCCAAATGGAGACCCCAAAATGGGGACCCCAAAAGAGGAACCCTAAAAATGGGGACCCCAAATAGAGACCCGAAAATTGGGGACCCCAAATGGAGACCCCAAAGGGGTCAACCCCAAATGGAGACCCCAAAATGGGGACCCCAAAAGAGGAACCCTAAAATGGGGACCCCAAATAGAGACCCCAAAATGGGGCAACCCCAAATGTAGACCCCAAAATGGGGACCCCAAATAGAGACCCCAAAAGTGGGGACCCCAAAAGGGGAACCTCCAAAATGGGGACCTCAAATGGAGACCCCAAATGGAGACCCCAAAATTGGGGACCCCAAATGGGACCCCAAAGGGGTCAACCCCAAATGGAGACCCCAAAATGGGGACCCTAAAATGGGNGGGTCAACCCCAAATGGAGACCCCAAAATGGGGACCCTAAAATGGGGACCCCAAATGAAGACCTCAAATGTGAGGACCCCAAATGGAGACCCCAAAATGGGGACCCTAAAAGGGGAACCCTAAAAATGGGGACCCCAAAAGTGGGGACCCCAAATGGAGACCCCAAAAGGGGGACCCTAAAATGGGGACCCCAAATGGAGACCCCAAAATTGGGGACCCCAAATGGAGACCTCAAATGTGGGGACCCCAAAGGGGAACCCTAAAAATGGGGACCCCAAATAGAGACCCCAAAAGTGGGGACCCCAAATGGAGACCCCAAAATGGGGACCCCAAAAGGGGCACCTCCAAAATGGGGACCCCAAATGCAGACCCCAAAATGGGGCAACCTCAAATGGAGACCCCAAAAGGGGAACCCTAATAATGGGGACCCCCAAATGGGGACCCCAAATGGAGACCCCAAAAGTGGGGACCCCAAAAGGGGCACCTCCAAAATGGTGACCCCAAATAGAGACCCCAAAATGGGGCAACCCCAAATGGAGACCCCAAAATGGGGACCCCAAAAGGGGAACCCTAAAAATGGGGACCCCAAATGGAGACCCCAAAATGGGGACCCCAAATGGGGACCCCAAAAGGAGACCCCAAAATTGGGGACCCCAAATGGGACCCCAAAGGGGTCAACCCCAAAAGTGGGGACCCCAAATGGGACCCCAAATGGGACCCCAAATGGAGACCCCAAAATGGGGAACCCTAAAAATGGGGACCCCCAAATGGGGACCCCAAAATTGGGGACCCCAAAGGGGTCAACCCCAAATGGAGACCCCAAAATGGGGACCCTAAAATGGGGACCCCAAATGGAGACCTCAAATGTGGAGACCCCAAATGGAGACCCCAAAATGGGGCAACCCCAAAAGGGGAACCCTAAAAATGGGGACCCCAAATAGAGACCCTAAAATGGGGACCCCAAATGGAGACCTCAAATGTGGGGACCCCAAATGGAGACCCCAAAATGGGGACCCCAAAATGGGGACCCCAAATGGAGACCCCAAAGGGGTCAACCCCAAATGGAGATCCCTAAAATGGGGACCCCAAATGGAGACCCCAAA
>NW_015440279.1:13091-14068 GCF_001577835.2 Coturnix japonica | reverse complement strand
GGATGGATGGATGGATGGATGGATGGATGGATGGATGGAGGAGACATGGATAAAGGATGGATGGATGGATGATGGAGGATGGAAAGATGGAGGAGAGATGGATGGAGGATGGATACATGGAGGAGAGATGGAGGATGGAAAGATGGAGGAGAGATGGAAGGAGAGATGGAGGAGGGATGGATGGATGGATGGATGGAGGGATGAAGGGATGGATGGATAGAGATTGGATGGAGGATGGAGGAGAGATGGATGGAGAAAGGATGGATAGAGGAGGGATGGATGGAGGAGGGATAGATGGAGAGATGGAGGAGGGAGGGATGGATGGATGGATGGATGGATGGATGGATGGATGGATGGATGGATGGATGGATGGAGAAGGGATGGATGGAGACATGGAGGAGAGATGGAGGGAGGGATGGATGGAGGATGGATGGAGGAGGGGTGGATGGATGGATGGAGGAGAGATGGATGGATGGAGAGGGATGGAGAAAGGATGGATAGAGGAGGGATGGAGGAAGGGATGGATGGATGGAGAAGGGATGGAGGAGAGAGGGATGGATGGAAGGAGGGATGGATGGATGGGTGGAGGGATGGATGGAAGGAGGGATGGATGGATGGGTGGAGGGATGGATGAATGATGGAGGATGGAAAGATGGAGGAGGGATGGAAGGAGAGATGGAGGAGGGAAGGATGGATGGAGGAGGGAGGGATGAATGGATGGATGGAGGAGAGATGGATGGAGGATGGATGGAGATTGCGTGGATAGAGGAGGAATAGATGAAGAAGGGATGGATGGATGGATGATGGATGGATGGATGGATGATGGATGGATGATGGATGGATGATGGATGGATGGATGGATGGATGGATGGATGGATGATGGATGGATGATGGATGGATGGATGATGGATGGATGGATGGATGATGGATGGATGGATGGATGGATGGATGATGGATGGATGGATGGATGGATGGAT
>NW_015440279.1:9739-12391 GCF_001577835.2 Coturnix japonica | reverse complement strand
GATGGATGATGGATGGATGATGGATGGATGATGGATGGATGGATGATGGATGGATGGATGGATGGATGGATGGATGATGGATGATGGATGGATGATGGATGGATGATGGATGGATGATGGATGGATGGATGATGGATGGATGGATGGATGGATGGATGGATGGATGATGGATGATGGATGGATGATGGTTGATTGACGATGGATAGATCTATAGATGATGGATCTATGGATGGATGCTGGTTATTGATGATGGTTAATGGATGCTGGTTGTTTGATGCTGGTTATCGATGCTGGATGATCAGTGGATCTATGGATGATTGATGGTTATTGATGATGGATGATGGATGGATGCTGGTTATTGATGATGGATGATGGTTGATGGATGATGGTTGTTTGATGCTGGTTATTGATGATGGATGATGGTTGATGGATGATGGATGATGGATGGATCTATAGATGATGGATGGATCTGTGATGTATCTATAGATGGATGATGGTTGATTGAGGCTGGTTATTGATGATGGATGACGGATGGATCTATGGATGGATGATGGTTATTGATGATGGATGATGGATGGATGCTGGTTATTGATGATGGATGGATCTATAGATGGATCTATGGATGGATCTATAGATGGATGATGGTTGATGGATGCTGGTTATTGATGATGGATGCTGGTTGATTGATGCTGGTTATTGATGATGGATGATGGTTGATTGATGCTGGTTATTGATGATGGATGATGGTTGATTGATGCTGGTTATTGATGATGGATGATGGTTGATTGATGCTGGCTATCGATGCTGGATGATGGATGGATGCTGGTTATTGATGATGGATGGATCTATAGATGATGGATGGATCTATGATGTATCTATAGATGGATGATGGTTATTGATGCTGGTTATTGATGCTGGATGATGGATGGATGCTGGTTATTGATGATGGATGGATCTATAGATGATGGATGTTTGTTATTGATGATGGATGGATCTATAGATGATGGATGCTGGTTATTGATGATGGTTGTTGATGCTGGTTATTGATGCTGGATGATGGATGGATGATGGTTATCGATGCTGGATGATGGTTGATTGATGCTGGTTATTAATGATTGATGATGGATGGATCTATGGATGGATGATGGTTATTGATGATGGATGATGGTTGATTGATGATGCTTATTGATGATGGATGATGGATGGATCTATGGATGGATGCTGGTTATTGATGACGGATGGATCTATAGATGGATCTATGGATGGATCTATAGATGGATGATGGTTATTGATGATGGATGGATCTATAGATGGATCTTTGGATGGATCTATAGATGGATGATGGTTATTGATGATGGTTAATGGATGCTGGTTATTGATGATGGATGATGGTCATTGATGCTGGTTATCGATGCTGGATGATGGTTGATTGATGCTGGTTATTGATGCTGGTTGATTGATGCTGGTTATTGATGATGGATGTATCTATAGATGGATGCTGGTTGATGGATGCTGGCTATCGATGCTGGATGATGGTTGATTGATGCTGGTTATTGATGATGGATGATGGTTGATTGATGCTGGTTATTGATGCTGGTTGATTGATGCTGGTTATCAATGCTGGATGATGGATGGATGATGGTTATTGATGATGGTTGATGCTGGCTATCGATGCTGGATGATGGATGATGGATGGATCTATGGATGGATGATGGTTATTGATGATGTTTAATGGATGATGGTTGATTGATGATGGTTGAAGCTGGCTATTGATGCTGGATGATGGTTGATTGATGATGGTTATTGATGATGGTTGATGCTGGCTATCGATGCTGGATGATGGATGGATGCTGGCTATGGATGCTGGATGATGGATGGATCTATGGATGGATGATGGATGGATGCTGGCTATCGATGCTGGATGATGGATGGATCTATGGATGGATCTATGGATGGATGATGGTTGATGCTGGCTATGGATGCTGGATGATGGTTGATTGATGCTGGCTATTGATGATAGATGCTGGTTGATTGATGCTGGCTATTGATGATAGATGCTGGTTGATTGATGCTGGCTATGGATGCTGGATGATGGATGGATGATGGATGGATGCTGGCTATGGATGCTGGATGCCGGCGGTTGGGTGCAGGGCGGTGGGTTGGGTGCCGGCTGTGGGTGTCCCTGATGCTGGTGGGCAGGACTTTCTGTCGGACATGGCCATGACGGAGGTGGATCGATTCATGGACCGCGAGCATCTCATCTTCAGGGAGAACACACTGGCCACCAAAGCAATCGAGGAATACCTGAAGCTGGTGGGACAGAAATACCTCAAGGACGCCATCGGTGAGACGGGGGGCGCCCCATAGACAGACGTGGGGTGATGGGGTGGCCCTATATACGGACATGGGGTGATGGGGTGGCCCCATATATGGCCATAGGGGTGATGGGGTGGCCCTATATACGGACATGGGGTGATGGGATGGCCCCATATATGGACATGGGGTGATGGGGTGGCCCTATATATGGCCATAGGGGTGATGGGGTGGCCCTATATATGGACATGGGGTGCAGGGATGACCCCTATATATGGACATGGGGTGATGGGGTGACCCTATATAGAGCTAGGCTGGCCCTATATATGGCCATCGGTG
>NW_015440279.1:7495-8824 GCF_001577835.2 Coturnix japonica | reverse complement strand
CATAGGGGTGATGGGGTGGCCCTATATATGGCCATGGGGTGATGGGATGGCCCCATGTATGGCCATAGGGTTGATGGGGTGGCCCTATATATGGCCATTGGGGTGATGGGATGGCCCCATATGTGGCCATAGGGGTGATGGGATGGCCCTATATATGGCCATAGGGTGATGGGGTGGCCCTATATATGGACACGGGGTGATGGGGTGGCCCCATACACGGACATAGGGTGATGGGGTGGCCCTATATATGGACATAGGGGTGCTGGAACGGCCCTATATAGAGCTAGGCTGGCCCTATATATGGCTATGGGGTGATGGGGTGGCCCCATATATGGACATAGGGGTGATGGGATGACCCTATATATGGACATGGGGTGATGGGGTGGCCCTATATATGGACATGGGGTGATGGGGTGGCCCTATATATGGCCATGGGGTGCTGGGGTGGCCCTATATATGGCCATAGGGGTGATGGGGTGGCCCTATAGATGGACATAGGGGTGATGGGGTGGCCCCATATATGGCCATGGGGTGATGGGGTGGCCCCATATAGAGCTAGGCTCCCTTACCCCATACATCCCACTCCTCTCTGGTTATGGGTCTATGGGGTGACCCCATTGAGGTGTCCTCCCCCCCTTCACCCCACACATCCCACCCCACTGTGGCTCTGGGTCTATGGGGTGACCCCATTGAGGTATCCCCCCCCTCACCCCACACATACCCTCCCACTGGGGCTATGGCTCTATGGGGTGACCCCCTCACCCCATACATCCCACTCCTCTCTGGTTATGGGTCTATGGGGTGGCCCCATTGAGTTGTCCCCCCCCTCACCCCACACATCCTCACCCACTCCATCTCTATGGGGTGACCCCATTGAGATGTCCCCCCCCTTACCCCCCATATCCCCCATATCCCCCATATCCCCCCATTGAGGTTCCCCCCCTTCACCCCACACATCCCACCCCACTGGGGCTATGGGTCTATGGGGTGACCCCATTGAGTTGTCCCCCCCCTCACCCCACACATCCCCCTCCACTCCTGGCTCCATGGGGTGACCCCATTGAGTTGCCACCCCCCCTCACCCCACACGCCCCCCATGTCCCCCCATAGGTGAGTTCATCCGCGCGCTGTACGAGTCGGAGGAGAACTGCGAGGTGGATCCCATGAAGTGCTCGGCCTCCACCCTGGCCGACCACCAGGCCAACCTGCGCATGTGCTGCGAGCTGGCGCTCTGCAAGGTGGTCAACTCCCACTGGTGAGAAACCCCCTTCCTTCCTTCCTTCCTTCCTTCCTTCCTTCCTTCCTTCCTTCCTTCCTTCCTTCCTTCCT
>NW_015440279.1:0-6385 GCF_001577835.2 Coturnix japonica | reverse complement strand
CACCCCCCAACCCCCATCACTCCCCATCTAGACCCATTGATCCCTTCCCTTCCCCATCCCCATCATACCCTACCCCCACCCCATATCCAGCTTTGGGGACCCCCATATCTCCCCATCTAGACCCACTGATCCCATTGTTCCCCCCCCATATCTCAGCGTGTTCCCCCGTGAGCTGAAGGAGGTTTTCACCCCATCATATCCCACCCCAACCCCATAACCAACTATGGGGACCCCATATCCAGCTCTGGGGACCCCCGTCCCCTTCTGCCCCCCACATGTCCCCATCTAGACCCACTGATCCCATTGTTCCCCCCCCACATATTGCAGCGTGTTCCCCCGTGAGCTGAAGGAGGTTTTTGCCCCATCATATCCCACCCCGACCCCATATCCAGCTCTAGGGACCCCATATTCAACTATGGGGACCCCATATCCATCTCTGGGGACCCTCCAACCCCATCACTCCCCATCTAGACCCACTTATCCCTTCCCCATCCCCATCATATCCCACCCCCACCCCATATCCAGCTCTAGGGAGCCCCCAACCCCATCACTCCCCATCTAGACCCACTGATCCCTTCCCTTCCCCATCATATCCCACCCCCAACCCCATATCCAGGTCTGGGGACCCCCATATCTCCCCATCCAGACCCACTGATCCCTTTTCATCCCCATCATATCCCACCCCATATCCAGCTATGGGGACCCCCATCACCCCCATCTAGACCCACTGATCCCATCCCCATCATATCCCACCCCATATCCAGCTATGGGGACACCCATCACCCCCATCTAGACCCACTGATCCCTCCCCATCCCCGTCATATCCCACCCCAACCCCATATCCAACTATGGGGACCCCATATCCATCTCTGGGGACCCCCCTGCCCCATATCTCCCCATCCAGACCCCCTAACCCCATTGTTCCCCCCATATAGACCCCCTAACCCCGTTGTTCCCCCCATTGATTGCAGCGTGTTCCCCCGTGAGCTCAAGGAGGTTTTCACCCCGTCATATCCCACCCCGACCCCATATTCAACTATGGGGACCCCATATCCATCTCTGGGGACCCCCCAGCCCCATATCTCCCCATCACGACCCACTGATCCCATTGTTCCCCCCCATTGATTGCAGCGTGTTCCCCCGTGAGCTCAAGGAGGTTTTCACCCCATCACATCCCACCCCAACCCCATATCCAGCTATGGGGACCCCCATCCCCTTCTGCCCCCCATATCTCCCCATCTAGACCCACTGATCCCTTCCCTACCCAACCTCATCATATCCCACCCCATATCCATCTCTGGGGACCCTCCAACCCCATATCTCCTCATCTAGACCCACTGATCCCTCCCCATCCCCATCATATCCCACCCCAACCCCATATCCAGCTATGGGGACCCCCTTCCCCTTCTCCCCCCATATCTCCCCATCTAGACCCACTGATCCCTTCCCTTCCCCATCATATCCCACCCTGACCCCATATCCAGCTCTGAAGACCCCCGTCCCCTTCTCCCCGCCATCATCCCCCATCTAGACCCACTGATCCCTCCCCATCCCCACCCCAACCCCATCACTCCCCATATAGACCCACTGATCCCTCCCCATCCCCATCATATCCCACCCGAACCCCATAACCAACTATGGGGACCCCATATCCATCTCTGGGGACCCCCCAGCCCCATATCTCCCCATCCAGACCCCCTAACCCCATTGTTCCCCCCATCTAGACCCCCTAACCCCATCCTCCCCCATAGAGTATTCAGCATGTTCCCGTGAAGCTGAAGGAGGTTTTCACCCATGCATATCCCCACCCCAAACCCCCATAACTCCAGCTCTCCATGGGTGACCCCAGCCCGCATATCTCCCCCATCAGACCCTCCCTAACCCCATGCTTCCCCTATAGACCCCCTACCTCCGATTTTCCCCCATTGATTGCAGCGGTTCCCCGTTGCAGCGTCCAAGGAGGTCTCTTCACCCCGTCATATCCCAACCCCACCCCATATCAAACTATGGGGACCCCAATATCCAGCTCCTGTGGGGACCCCCTACCCCATACTCTCCCCATCTCGACCCCTACACCCCAATGCTCCCCCCCCCATTGGATTTTGGCAGCGTGCTTCCCCCGTGAGCTCAAGGAGCGTCTTTGCGTCGTGTCCCCGTGGCGGCTGCGTTCGCCGCCCCTTCCACCCGCCCCGGCCCCCCCTAGAGCCCGGGCTGAGGGACATCGCGGATCGTCTGATCAGCGCGTTCCCCTGTTCCTGCGCTTCCCTGTGGCCGGCCGGTATTGTCCCCGAGTCTGTCGGGTTAATGCAGGAATATTCCCGACGAGCAGACGGCCAGAACACTCACACATTCGATCAGCCCAAGGTCATCCAAGAACCGGCCAACCTTCAGCAAGGTGAGATTAATGGGTGTATGGGGGTATGGGTGTATGGGGTGTATGGGTTGTATGGGATGTATGGGGGTATGGGGGGTATGGGTGTTATGGGTGTATGGGGTATTGGGGGTCATGGGGTATATGGGTTTATTGGGATGAGGGGTATGGGTGTATGGGGTGTATGGGGGGGTAGTATGGGTGTGTGGTGTATGTGGTGTATGTGATATATGTGGTATATGTGATGTATGTGGTGTATGTAATGTATGTGGTATATGGTGTATTGGATTGTATGGGGTGTATGGCGGCCTGTATGGGCGGTATGGATATATGGCGGTTATGGGGTGATGGGGGTGTATGGGTGTATGGGTGTTATGGGGTGCTATGGGGCTGTGATGGGTATATGGGTCGTGTGATGGGAGTGTATGGGCTGTATGGGGTGGTATCGGGATGTATGGGTGTTTATGGCGGTGCTTATGCGTGTTATGGGGTATATGGGGTGCTACTGGTGGTGTCATGGGTATATGGGTATATGGGTTTTGTGGCGTGCTATGGGTTGTACTCGGGGTGTATGGGCGTATTTATGGGTGTATTGGGTGTGTTGGGTGTATTGGGTGTGTTGGGTGTATTGGGTGTATGGCGCGTGATGGGGTAATGGCGTTGATTGGGTGTATGGGCATGTATGGGGTTATGGGTGTTGTTATGGGGTGTATGGGGTTGTATGGTATATGGGCCGCTATATGGGGTATATGCGGATAACTATGGGGTGTATGGGGTATAATGGGGCGGTCATGGCGTGCTGGTATCGGGGTGTATGGGGTGTTATGGGGTTTATGGGTATATGGCGTTGTAGGGGTGTATGGGATATATGGGGTGTGCTCACTCGCGCTGGGTGCTATGGGGTGTATGCGGTGTATGGGGTATGGGGTGTAATATGGGTAATATGGCGGGTGTATGGCGTCTAGGGGGCCTATGGTGTTATGCGGGCGTGTATTGGGGTGTATGGGATGTATGGGTGTGTATGGGCATGTATGGGGTGTATCGAGGTGTAATGGCGATTGATGGCGGTATTATGGGTGTATTGGGGGTATGGGGTTGTATGGGGTTATATGGCGGTATATGGGTCGTTATGAGGTGTATGGGGTGTATGGTGTATGGGTTATGGGGTGTTATGGGGTATACTCGGTGTATGGCGTTTGTATGGGGTGTATGCGTATCATGGGGTGTATGGGTGTATGAGCGTTGTATGGGGGTGTATGCGGGGTGTCATGGGGTTGTATGGGGTGTATGGGTATATGCGGTTGTGATGGGCGTGTTGGGTATATGGGGTGTATGGGGTGTATGGGGTTGGTATGGGTGTATGGGGTGTATGGGGTTATGGGGTGCTTATGGGGTGTATCGGGGTGGTATGGGACTGTATGGGGTTATGGGGTGGTATGGGTGTATGGGGTGTATGGGGTATTGGGGTGTATGGCGGTGTATGGCGGTGTATGGCGGTGTATGGCGGTGTATGGCGGTGTATGGCGGGGTATGGCGGTGTATGGCGGGGTATGGCGGTGTATGGGGGTGTATGGGTATATGGGATGTATGGGTGTATGGGCGTGTATTTGGGGTGCCTATGGGGTGTATGGGGGTGTATGGGGTTATGGGGTGTATGGGGATATGGGGTGGATCGGGGTGTATGGGGTAATATGGGGTGTATGGGTGAGGGGTTATGGGTATATGGGCGGTTCGTATGGGGTGTATGGGGTGTATGGCCGTGTATGGGGTATATGGCGGGTATGCGGGTTGTATGGGGTGTATGGGTGTACTGGGTATATGGCGTGCTATGGGATGCTATTGGTGTATGGGGTGTTATGGGTGTCTATGGGATGTATGGGGTGTATGGGGTGTATGGGATGGTCTGTGGTGTATTGGGCGTGCTATGGGGATGTATGGGGGTATATGGGATATGGCATATATGGATTATATGGGATATATGGGATATATGCGCGCTATATGGGGATATATGGGCAATATGGGATATATGTTGCACTCTATGGGGTATATGGGTGTATGGTGTTATGGGGTAGTAATGGGTGTATGGGGTGTATGGGGATACTATGGGGTGTATGGATTATATGGGATATAGGATATATGGAGGTATTCATGGGAATATATGGATGCTATGGGATGTATGTGGTATTATGGGATATATGGGATATATGGTATCACTGGCGGTGTATGGGTGTTTATGGGGTATATGGGGTGTAATGGGGGTATGGGATATATGGGATATATGGATGTTATGGGATTAGTATTGGATCATATGGGATGTATGGGGATATATGGGATATATGGGGTATATGGATATATCGGGATATATGGGATATATGGGAACTTGGGAGCTATTGGATGTATGGATATATGCGGGGTGCGATGTATTGGGATTATGGGATATACGGACTATGGGACTATGGGATGATGGATATGGGAGTATGGGATATGGGATGGCGGTATGGAGATATGTGATATGGAATGACTGGGATACTGGGATTGGGCAACATGATGGATATGGGACTAATGGATATGCGGATATGGGATTTGGGGTATGGGATATTGGGGATATGGATATGGCGCTATGGGGCTATGCGGCATATTGGATGGGGATGCGATGGCATGGATGATGAGATGGATGGGATGTGGGTATGGATTGGTGGGATTATGGGATATGGGATATGGGATGATTGGATAATGGCTATGGGATATCGGGATTATGGATGGGATGGGTGGCTATGGGACTATTGGCATATGGGATGATGGCGCGTTATGGGATATTGGGATATGGGAGTATGGAGTCTGGGATATGGATGTGGGAGACTGGGATGAGATGAGGATGCGATGGTCCGATACGATGGATATGGGATATGGATACAGGAGATGGGACATGGGATGGGATGGGATGGGATGCGATGGGAATGGTGGATAGAGATGGGATGGGATGGGATGGGATGGATGGATATTGGGATATGGGGATATGGGATACAGGATGGGATGGCATGGGATGGGCATGGGACGTGGTGATGGATGGGATGGGATGAGATGCGTGATAGCAGATGGGATGATGGGACTGGGACTCGCAGATGGAGAGTTATAGGGAAAAGGGGCCAAAGTGAATTTGGGGATTGTGCGAACCTGTGATGGGGATTTGGGATGGGATGGATGGGATGGGATGGGATTTAGAGGATGGGATGGGATGGATGTTGGACATATTAACTAGAGTTGTTAGAATGTGGATTGGAGACACTCATGGATTTAGTTGGAAATTGTGGATTACAGGATGCCATCAATGTTGAGGTGATGGTGTGGGGCGTTAGGTAGGAAAGGTATGATTGGGCCCATAGGATATGATAGGGTGCGATAAGAGTATAGGTGTTGTGTGGGCTGTGTTGATTGTTGGATGGTGATTGGGATCGGTTTTGATTTGGTGTGTTTGGGCTTGGGTGCAGAATCAGACGTTCACTGGTTGATAGGCATCCAGATGATATGGCTAAAATACATAGGGTGCTTAGTGTGTATGCTGTATCTGAATTTTATGCATATGTATGGGAAAGAGCCATTACAGGGAGATGGGCCATACAAGGTGATGGTGGGGGTGATGTGGATGGCGAGTGAATGAGACAAGCTGGTGTGGGTGTGTAACTGCACGCCAGAAACCCCAGTTTGGGGGACACCCCCCATTAAGGGATGCTCCAAGTGCGGTTGCATAGTAGCCGCACTGCAGAAGCTTACCATGGCACGGGAGATGGGATATACGTGGGATACTTATGTGGAACTATACTGCTTTATTAATGGTGTGCTATGGTGGATAATCCGGTTTTTGATGCTGGCTTGTCCTCCTGATGATGCCTAGCTACTATCGGAAAATGATGATGTGGATTAGGATTTGTTACAACGTGTAGTTTGTTCCGAAATTTTATTTGAGTGCGGATGATGGATATGGAATATGGGATGAAGGTGGATATGGCAGAATGT
>NW_015440278.1:8111-15625 GCF_001577835.2 Coturnix japonica | reverse complement strand
GGGGGTAATGGGGGGTGATGGGGGGCAATGGGGTTATCTATGGGGTCTCTATGGTTCCCTATGGGTCTGACTTGCAGTTCCCCTCCCAGCCGCTGGTGGCGCTGTTATGTGGGTCCCTATGTATCCCTATGTGTCTCTATGTGTCTCACTGAGCTGCAGTTCCCCTCCCAGCCGCTGGGGGCGCTGTTCTGTGTGTCTCTATGTATCCCTATGGCACTGAGCTGCAGTTCCCCTCCCAGCCGCTGGGGGCGAAGTTGTGTGTGTCTCTATGGGTCCCTATAGGTCTCTATGGGTCCCTATGGCTCTCTATAGGTCTCTATGGGGTCTCTATGGGTCCCTATGGGTCCCTATGGCTCTCTATAGGTCTCTATGGCTCCCTATGGGTCCTATAGGTCTCTATGGGTCCCTATGTATCCCTATGGGTCTCACTGAGCTGCAGTTCTCCTGCCAGGCTGTGGGGGCACTGTTATGTGTGTCTCTATGGGTCCCAATGGGTCTCTATGGGTCTCTATGGGTCCCAATGGGTCTCAATGGGTCTCTATGGGTCCCTATGGGGGTCTCTATGGGTCTCTATGGGGCCCTATGGGTCCTATGGGTCCCTATGGCTCTCTATGGGTCCTATAGGTCTCTATGGGTCCTATAGGTCCCTATAGGTCTCTATGGGTCCCTATGGGTCTCTATGGGCCCTATAGGTCCCTATAGCTCTATATGGGCCCTATAGGTCCCTATGGCTCTCTATGGGCCCTATAGGTCCCTATGGCTCTCTATGGGTCCCTATGGCTCTCTATGGGCCCTATAGGTCCCTATGGGTCCCTATGGGTCCCTATAGGTCGCTGTGGGTCGCTATGGGTCTCACCGGTGGCAAAGCAGCCGCCCATTGCTCCCAATCTCTATGGGTCCTATAGGTCTCTATGGGTCTCTATAGGTCTCTATGGGTCCCTATGGGTCCTATGGCTCCCTATGGGTCCCTATAGGTCTCTATGGGTCCCTATGGGGGTCTCTATGGGTCTCTATGGGGCCCTATGAGTCCCAATGGGTCCCTATGGCTCTCTATGGGTCCTATAGGTCTCTATGGGTCTCTATAGGTCTCTATGGGTCCCTATGTGTCCCTATGGCTCTATATGGGCCCTATAGGTCCCTATGGCTCTATATGGGCCCTATAGGTCCCTATGGCTCTCTATGGGCCCTATAAGTCCCTATGGCTCTCTATGGGCCCTATAGGTCTCTATGGCTCTCTGTGTGTCCCTATGGCTCCCTATGGGTCTCTATGGGTCCCTATGGCTCTCTATGGCTCTCTATGGGTCCTATGGGTCGCTGTGGGTCTCTATGGGTCTCACCGGTGGCAAAGCAGCCGCCCATTGCTCCCAATCTCTATGGGTCCTATAGGTCTCTATGGGTCTCTATGGCTCCCTATGGGTCCCTATAGGTCCCTATGGGTCTCTATGGGTCCCTATGGGGGTCTCTATGGGTCTCTATGGGGCCCTATGGGTCCCTATGGGGGTCTCTATGGGTCCCTATGGGGGTCTCTATGGGTCCCTATGGCTCCCTATGGGTCCCTATGGGTCCTATGGCTCCCTATGGGTCCCTATAGGTCTCTATAGGTCTCTATGGGTCTCTATGGGTCTCACCGGTGGCAAAGCAGCCGCCCATTGCTCCCAATCTCTATGGGTCCTATAGGTTTCTATGGGTCTCTATAGGTCTCTATGGGTCCCTATGGCTCTCTATGGGTCCCTATAGGTCTCTATGGCTCTCTATGGGTCCCTATGGCTCTCTATGGGCCCTATGGCTCCCTATGGGTCCCTATAGGTCTCTATAGGTCCCTATGGGTCTCTATAGGTCTCACCGGTGGCAAAGCAGCCGCCCATTGTTCCCAATCTCTATGGGTCCTATAGGTCTCTATGGGTCCCTATGGCTCTCTATGGGCCCTATAGGTCCCTATGGCTCTCTATGGGCCCTATAGGTCCCTATGGCTCTCTATGGGCCCTATAGGTCCCTATGGCTCTCTATGGGTCCTATGGGTCCCTATGGCTCTCTATGGGTCCCTATGGCTCTCTATGGGCCCTATAGGTCCCTATGGCTCTCTGTGGGCCCTATAGGTCCCTATGGCTCTCTATAGGTCCCTATGGCTCTCTATGGGCCCTATAGGTCCCTATGGCTCTCTATNTGGGCCCTATAGGTCCCTATGGCTCTCTATAGGTCCCTATGGCTCTCTATGGGCCCTATAGGTCCCTATGGCTCTCTATGGGTCCCTATGGCTCTCTATGGGTCCTATAGGTCCCTATGGCTCTCTATAGGTCCCTATGTCTCTCTATGGGCCCTATAGGTCCCTATGGCTCTCTATGGGCCCTATAGGTCCCTATGGCTCTCTATGGGTCCCTATGGCTCTCTATGGGTCTCTATGGCTCCCTATGGGTCCCTATGGCTCTCTATAGGTCCCTATGGGTCCCTATGGCTCTCTATGGGCCCTATAGGTCCCTATGGGTCTCTATGTGTCCCTATGTGTCCCTATGGGTCCCTATGGCTCTCTATGGGTCTCTATGGGCCCTATAGGTCTCTATGGGTCCCTATATGTCCCTATGGGTCTCACCGGTGGCAAAGCAGCCGCCCATTGCTCCCAATCTCTATGGGTCCTATAGGTCTCTATGGGTCCCTATGGCTCTCTATGGGTCCTATGGGTCCTTATGGCTCTCTATGGGTCCTATAGGTCCCTATGGGTCGCTGTGGGTCCCTATAGGTCTCTATGGGTCCCTATGGGTCGCTGTGGGTCTCACCGGTGGCAAAGCAGCCGCCCATTGTTCCCCATTTCTATGGGTCCTATGGGTCCCTATGGCTCTCTATGGGCCCTATAGGTCCCTATGGGTCCCTATGGCTCTCTATGGGTCCCTATGGCTCTCTATGGCTCTCTATGGGTCCCTATGGGTCCCTATGGGTCCCTATGGGTCTCTATGGGTCTCTATGGGTCCTATGGGTCTCTATGGGTCGCTGTGGGTCTCACCGGTGGCAAAGCAGCCGCCCATTGTTCCCCATTTGCCGCCTCCTCCGCCGTCGTTCCCGGTGCCGGGGATCCCACGTGGTCACGCTGCCAAGGGGGCGGAGTCAGCACAGGCCACGCCCACCTCCCTTAGCCCCGCCCCTTAATGGGCGGAGCCACTGGAGGCCACGCCCACCGCCTTTAGCCCTGCCCCCTTCTTGGCTAAGCCAATGGAGGCCATGTCTGTCTTTAGCCCCGCCCCCTTTTAGCTAAGCCAATGGAGGCCACGCCCCCATTAGCCCCGCCCCTTTGTGGGCGGAGCCAATAGAGGCCACACCCACCGCCTTTAGCCCCGCCCCTTTGTGGGTGGAGCCAATAGAGGCCACGCCCATCTCCCTTAGCCCCGCCCCCTTTAGCTAAGCCAATGGGGGCCACACCCAACGCCTTTAGCCCCGCCCCCTTTTAGCTAAGCCAATGGAGGCCACGCCCCCCATTAGCTCCGCCCATTTAGTGGGTGGAGCCAATTGAGGCCACGCCCAATGCCTTTAGCCCCGCCCCCTTCTTGGCTAAGCCAATGGAGGCCACATTTGCCTTTAGCCCCGCCCCTTTTGTGGGTGGAGCCAATGGAGGCCACGCCCACCGCCTTTAGCCCCGCCCCCTTTTAGCTAAGCCAGTGGATGCTACCCCCACCTTTAGCCCCGCCCATTTGTGGGCGGAGCCAATGAAGGCCACGCCCACCGCCTTTAGCCCCGCCCCCTTCTTGGCTAAGCCAATGGAAGCCCTGCCCCGCCCCCTTGTGGGTGGAGCCAATGGAGGCCACGCCCACCTCCTTTAGCCCCGCCCCTTGTGGGTGGAGCCAATGGAGGCCACGCCCATAGCCTTTAGCCCCGCCCATTTAGTGGGCGGAGCCAACAGAGGCCACGCCCACCTCATTTAGCCCCGCCCCCTTTTAGCTAAGCCAATAGAGGCCACGTCTGCCTTTAGCCCCGCCCCTTTTGTGGGCGGAGCCAATGGAGGCCACACCCACCGCCTTTAGCCCCGCCCCCTTCTTGGCTAAGCCAATAGAGGCCACATCTGCTTTTAGCCCCACCCCTTTAGTGGGTAGAGCCAATAGAGGCCATGTCCGCCTTTAGCCCCGCCCCCTTGTGGGTGGAGCCAATAGAGGCCATGCCCACCGCCTTTAGCCCCGCCCCCTTTTAGCTAAGCCAATGGATGCCACCCCCACCTTTAGCCCCTCCCATTTGTGGGCGGAGCCATTGGATGCCACGCCCACCTCCTTTAGCCCCGCCCCCTTCTTGGCTAAGCCAATGGATGCCACCCCCACCTTTAGCCCCGCCCCTTTTGTAGGCGGAGTCGATGGAGGCCACGCCCACCGCCTTTAGCCCCGCCCCCTTTTAGCTAAGCCAATAGAGGCCACGCCCCACCTTTAGCCCCGCCCATTTGTGGGCGGAGCCAATATAGCCCCCGCCCCCTTAGTGGATTGAGCCAATAGAGGCCATGTCCGCCTTTAGCCCCGCCCCCCTGTGGGTGGAGCCAATGGAGGCCACGCCCACCGCCTTTAGCCCCGCCCCCATTTGTGAGGCCACACCCACCTCCGGTTGAGGCTCCGCCCCCTGCGTTTCCATTGGCTGATCCTCTTCCGGCTGCATAATGAGGAGGGTGGGGTTAGAATAAAAGGGGGCGGGGCTATGAGAGCTCTATGCAAATGAGGGGGTACAAGTGGGCGTGGCTTAGGGCGTTGGGGGCGGGGATATGCAAATGAGCTGTGCTGTTGTATTGGGTTCTATGGGGTTCTATGGGGTTCTATGGGGGTTCTATGGGTTTCTATGGGGTTCTATGGGGTTCTATGGGGTTCTATGGGGTTTCTGTGGGGTTCTATGGGGTTCTATGGGATTCTATGGGTTTCTATGGGGTTCTATGGGGGTTCTATGGGGTTCTATGGGGTTCTATGGGGTTCTATGGGGGTTCTATGGGGTTCTATGGGATTCTATGGGGTTCTATGGGATTCTGTGGGTTTCTATGGGGTTCTATGGGGTTCTATGGGGGTTCTGTGGGGTTCTATGGGTTTCTATGGGGTTCTATGGGTCCAGCCCCATAGGGGGCTGTTGTATTGGGTTCTATGGGTTTCTATGGGTTTCTATGGGGTTCTATGGGTTTCTATGGGGTTCTAAGGGTTTCTATGGGGCTCTATGGGTCCAGCCCCATAGGGGGCTGTTGTATCTATGGGGTTCTATGGGGTTCAATGTGGTTCTATGGGGTTCTATGGGGTTCTATGGGGTTCTATGGGGTTCTATGGGTCCAGCCCCATGGGGGGCTGTTGTATCTATGGTGTTCTATGGGTTCTATGGGGTTCTATGGGATTCTGTGGAGTTCTATGGGTTTCTATGGGGTTCTATGGGGTTCTATGGGTCCAGCCCCATAGGGGCCTATTGTATTGGGTTCTATGGGGTTCTATGGGGGTTCTATGGGGTTCTATGGGTTTCTATGGGTTTCTATGGGGGTTCTATGGGATTCTATGGGGTTCTATGGGATTCTATGGGGTTCTATGGGTCCAGCCCCATAGGGGGCTGTTGTATCTATGGGGTTCTATGGGTTTCTATGGGTTTCTATGGGTTTCTATGGGTTTCTATGGGGTTCTATGGTTCCAGCCCCATGGGGGGCTGTTGTATTGGGTTCTATGGGGTTCTATGGGTCCAGCCCCATAGGGGGCTGTTATATTGGGTTCTATGGGGTTCTATGGGGGTTCTATGGGGTTCTATGGGGTTCTATGGGATTCTGTGGGTTTCTATGGGGTTCTATGGGGTTCTATGGGGTTCTATGGGTCCAGCCCCATAGGGGGCTGTTGTATCTATGGGGTTCTATGGGGTTCTATGGGTTTCTATGGGATTCTATGGGATTCTATGGGTTTCTATGGGATTCTGTGGGGTTCTATGGGGTTCTATGTGGTTCTATGGGGCCAGCCCCATAGGGGGCTGTTGTATTGGGTTCTATGGGGTTTTAAGGGTTTCTATGGGGCTCTATGGGTCCAGCCCCATAGGGGGCTGTTGTATCTATGGGGTTCTATGGGGTTCTATGGGTTCTATGGGATTCTATGGGGTTCTATGGGATTCTATGGGGTTCTATGGGTCCAGCCCCATAGGGGCCTATTGTATTGGGTTCTATGGGGTTCTATGGGGGTTCTATGGAGTTATATGGGTTTCTATGGGGTTCTATGGGTTTCTATGGGGTCCTATGGGGTTCTATGGGGTTCTATGGGATTCTATGGGGTCCTATGGGNTTCTATGGGATTCTATGGGGTCCTATGGGTTTCTATGGGGTTCTATGGGTTTCTATGGATTTCTATGGGTTTCTATGGGGTTCTATGGGTTTCTATGGGGTTCTATGGTTTCTATGGGGTTCTATGGGATTCTATGGGGTTCTATGGGTCCAGCCCCATAGGGGGCTGTTATATCTATGGGGTTCTATGGGGTTCTATGGGGTTCTATGGGTTTCTATGGGGTTCTATGGGTTTCTATGGGTTTCTATGGGTCCAGCCCCATAGGGGGCTGTTGTATTGGGTTCTATGGGGTTCTATGGGGCCAGCCCCATAGGGGGCTGTTGTATCTATGGGGTTCTATGGGGTTCTATGGGTTTCTATGGGTTTCTACTGGTTTCTATGGGGTTCTATGGGTTTCTATGGGTTTCTATGGGTTTCTATGGGGTTCTATGGGTCCAGCCCCATAGGGGCCTATTGTATTGGGTTCTATGGGGTTCTATGTGTTTCTATGGGTTTCTATGGGGTTCTATGGGACCAGCCCCATAGGGGGCTGTTGTATCTATGGGGTCCTATGGAGTTCTATGGGATTCTATGGGGTTCTATGGGGTTCTATGGGGTTCTATGGGTTTCTATGGGTTTCCATGGGTTTCTCTGGGTTTCTATGGGTTTCTATGGGTCCAGCCCCATGGGGGGCTGTTGTATCTATGGGTTTCTATGGGGTTCTATGGGTTTCTATGGGGCTCTATGGGGTCCTATGGGGTTCTATGGGTTTCTATGGGGTTCTATGTGGTTCTATGGGGTTCTATGGGGCCAGCCCCATAGGGGCCTATTGTATTGGGTTCTATGGGGTTCTATGGGCTTCTATGGGTTTCTATGGGATTCTATGGGGTTCTATGGGGTTCTATGGGTCCAGCCCCATAGGGGGCTGTTGTATTGTGTTCTATGGGGTTCTATGGGGGTTCTGTGGGGTTCTATGTGGTTCTATGGGTCCAGCCCCATAGAGGGCTGTTGTATTGGGTTCTATGGGGTTCTATGGGTCCAGCCCCATGGGGGGCTGTTGTATCTATGGGGTTCTATGGGGCCAGCCCCATAGGGGGCCTATTGTATTGGGTTCTATGGGGGTTCTATGGATTTCTATGGGGTCCTATGGGGTTCTATGTGTTTCTATGGGTTTCTATGGGGCTCTATGTTATTCTATGGGTCCAGCCCCATAGGGGGCTGTTGTATCTATGGGGTCCTATGGGGTTCTATGGGGTTCTATGGGTCCAGCCCCATAGGGGGCTGTTG
>NW_015440278.1:4837-8086 GCF_001577835.2 Coturnix japonica | reverse complement strand
TTCTATGGGTCCAGCCCCATAGGGGGCTGTTGTATCTATGGGGTCCTATGGGGTTCTATGGGGTTCTATGGGTCCAGCCCCATAGGGGGCTGTTGTATCTATGGGGTCCTATGGGTTCTATGGGGTTCTATGGGGCTCTATGGGGCGCTATGGGATTCTATGGGGCTCTATGGGGCTCTATGGGATTCTATGGGGTCCTATGGGGTTCTATGGGGATTCTATGGGTTTCTATGGGGTTCTATGGGGTTCTATGGGATTCTATGGGGTCCTATGGGGTTCTATGGGTTTCTATGGGGTTCTATGGGTTTCTATGGGGCTCTATGGGGTTCTATGGGTCCTGCCCCATAGGTGCCTATTGTATTGGGTTCTATGGGGTTCTATGGGATTCTATGGGTTTCTATGGGGTTCTATGGGTTTCTATGGGGTCCTATGGGTTTCTATGGGGTCCTATGGGTTCCTATGGGGTCCTATGGGTTTCTATGGGTTTCTATGAGGCTCTATGTTATTCTATGGGTCCAGCCCCACATCGTACCGGTGCCGCAGTCCGTGGGTCGCGGTGTGTCCTGACGTAGGGCAGCACTTGGTCGGTGCTGACGGGCAGCTGCTCCAACAGAACCTGCAGCCGCAGCCCCAGCACCGCAGACAGCCACGCAGCAAGGGAGGGGGCTACCTCTGCTGATAGACGGCGCTATGGGGCAGAGATACAGCGCTATGGGGCAGAGATACAGCGCTATGGGGCAGAGATACAGCGCTATGGGGCAGCTATGGGGCAGATATGGGGCAGATATGGGGCAGAGATGGAGCTACGGGGCAGAAATGGGGCAGATATGGGGCAGACATGGGGTGAGAGGGCGCTATGGGGCAGCTATGGGGCAGAGATATAGCGCTATGGGGCAGCTATGGGGCAGAGATGGAGCTATGGGGCAGAGATACAGCGCTATGGGGCAGAAATGGGGCAGATATGGGGCAGAGATGGAGCTATGGGGCAGAGATACGGCGCTATGGGGCAGAGATACAGCGCTATGGGGCAGCTATGGGGCAGCCCCAGCACCGCAGACAGCCAGGCAGCCAGAGATGGGGCAACCTCTAATGATAGGCGGCGCTATGGGGCAGAGATACAGCGCTATGGGGCAGAGATACAGCGCTATGGGGCAGAGATGGAGCTATGGGGCAGCCCCAGCACCGCAGACAGCCAGGCAGCGAGGGAGGGGGCAACCTCTGCTGATAGGCGGCGCTATGGGGCAGATATGGGGCAGCTATGGGGCAGAGATGGAGCTATGGGGCAGCTATGGGGCAGAGATACAGCGCTATGGGGCAGCAATGGGGCAGAGATGGAGCTATGGGGCAGAGATACAGCGCTATGGGGCAGCTATGGGGCAGAGATACAGCGCTATGGGGCAGATATGGGGCAGAGATACAGCGCTATGGGGCAGCTATGGGGCAGAGATACAGCGCTATGGGGCAGAGATACAGCACTATGGGGCAGCTATGGGGCAGAGATACAGCGCTATGGGGCAGAGATATGGCGCTATGGGGCAGCTATGGGGCAGAGATGGAGCTATGGGGCAGAGATACAGCACTATGGGGCAGCTATGGGGCAGAGATACAGTGCTATGGGGCAGCTATGGGGCAGCCCCAGCACCGCAGACAGCCACGCAGCCAGAGATGGGGCAACCTCTGCTGATAGGCGGCGCTATGGGGCAGAGATGGGGCAGATATGGAGCTATGGGGCAGATATGGGGCAGATATGGGGCAGAGATACAGCGCTATGGGATTGGGATACAGCGCTATGGGATTGGGATACAGCACTATGGGGCAGCTATGGGGCAGAGATGGAGCTATGGGGCAGAGATACAGCGCTATGGGGCAGCTATGGGGCAGAGATACAGCGCTATGGGGCAGACATGGAGCTATGGGGCAGAGATACAGCGCTATGGGGCAGAGATACAGCGCTATGGGGCAGCTATGGGGCAGACATGGAGCTATGGGGCAGCCCCAGCACCGCAGACAGCCAGGCAGCAAGAGATGGGGCAACCTCCGCTGATAGGCGGCGCTATGGGGCAGATATGGGGCAGAGATACAGCGCTATGGGGCAGAGATGGGGCAGAGATGGGGCAGACATGGGGTGAGAGGGCGCTATGGGGCAGAGATACAGCGCTATGGGGCAGATATGGGGCAGAGATGGGGCAGCTATGGGGCAGAGATACAGCGCTATGGGACAGCAATGGGGCAGAGATGGAGCTATGGGGCAGCTATGGGGCAGAGATACAGCGCTATGGGGCAGCTATGGGGCAGACATGGAGCTATGGGGCAGCAATGGGGCAGAGATGGGGCAGATATGGGGCAGAGATGGGGCAGAGATGGGGCAGAGATGGAGCTATGGGGCAGAGATGGGGCAGACATGGCGCTATGGGGCAGCTATGGGGCAGAGATACAGCGCTATGGGGCAGCTATGGGGCAGACATGGGGCAGAGATACAGCGCTATGGGGCAGCTATGGGGCAGCTATGGGGCAGACATGGCGCTATGGGGCAGAGATACAGTGCTATGGGGCAGACATGGCGCTATGGGGCAGCTGTGGGGCAGAGATATAGCGCTATGGGGCAGCTATGGGTCAGCTGTGGGTCTGGACTCACGATGCGATCCCCCAGCAGCGCCCCCAAAGCTCCGCGCTCCCCCCGCAGACAATGAAGGTTCAGGGCCAGACATTCCAACAGCCCCCGGTTACACAGCTCCAGCAACCGCGGCCCAAACGACCCGTCTGCTATGGGGCAGACCCACAAGTGTGGGGCAGACCCATAAGTGTGGGGCAGACCCACAAGTGTGGGGCAGGACCCATAAGTGTGGGGCAGACCCACAAGTGTGGGGCAGACCCATAAGTGTGGGGCAGCCCCATAAGTGTGGGGCAGACCCACAAGTGTGGGGCAGGACCCATAAGTGTGGGGCAGACCCACAAGTGTGGGGCAGGCCCATAAGTGTGGGGCAGGACCCACAAGTGTGGGGCAGGACCCATAAGTGTGGGGCAGACCCATAAGTGTGGGGCAGACCCACAAGTGTGGGGCAGACCCATAAGTGTGGGGCAGACCCACAAGTGTGGGGCAGGACCCATAAGTATGGGGCAGACCCATAAGTGTGGGGCAGACCCATAAGTGTGGGGCAGGACCCATAAGTGTGGGGCAGACCTATACATGTGGGGCAGACCCACAAGTGTGGGGCAGACCCATAAGTGTGGGGCAGGACCCATAAGTGT
>NW_015440278.1:0-2608 GCF_001577835.2 Coturnix japonica | reverse complement strand
GACCCCAAATCCCCCCATTGGGACCCATTGAGACCCCAAATCCCCCCATTGAGACCCATTGAGACCCCACTGGGACCCCCAACCCCCCATTGGGACCCATTGGGACCCCAAATCCCCCCATTGGGACCCCCAACCCCCCATTGGGACCCCAAAGTAGGGACCCCCACCCCATATAAACCCCATATTATAGGGGTCCACAACAACAATGGGACCCACAACCCCCCATTGGGACCCATTGGGACCCCAAACCCCATTGGGACCCCAAATGACCCCATTGAGACCCCAAATCCCCCCATTGGGACCCATTGGGACCCCAAATCCCCCCATTGGGACCCCCAATCCCCCCATTGGGACCCATTGGGACCCCCAACCCCCCCATTGGGACCCATTGGGACCCCTAATCCCCCCATTGGGACCCCCAACCCCCATTGGGACCCACTGGGACCCATAACCCCCCATTGGGACCCATTGGGACCCATAACCCCCCATTGGGACCCATTGAGACCCCAAATCCCCCCATTGGGACCCCAAATGACCCCATTGGGGGGCAATGGGGGGTTAAAGCAGGGACCCCCACCCCATATAAACCCCCCATTAGGGGCCCACAACAACAATGGGACCCCTAACCCCCCATTGGGACCCATTGGGACCCATAACCCCCCATTGAGACCCCAAATCCCCCCATTGGGACCCATTGGGACCCCAAATGACCCCATTGGGACCCATTGGGACCCCAAAGCAGGGACCCCCACCCATATAAACCCCATATTATAGGGGTCCAACCCAACAATGGGACCCCTGACCCACATTGGGACCCATTGGAACCCATAACCCCCCATAGGGACCCACTGGGACCCATAACCCCCCATTGGGACCCATTGGGACCCCAAATCCCCCCATTGGGACCCCCAACCCCCATAGGGACCCATTGGGACCCCCAACCCCCCATTGGGACCCATTGGACCCAATCCCCCATAGGGCCATTGAGACCCCAAATCCCCCATTGGGGCCCACTGGGAACCCTAATCCCAGTTGGGCCCCCATTTTCCCCCCATGAGAACCGCGCAACCCCTATAGGGACCATTGGGACCCCCACCCCCCATTGGGCCCCAACCAACCCCATTGGGGACCCATTGGGGACCCCAAATCACCCCATTGGGACCATTGGGACCCCCCAAATCCCCCATTGGAACCCAACCCCCCATTGGGGACCCATTGGGACCAAATCCCACCATTGGGACCATTGGGACCCCAAAATGAACCCACATTGGGACCCATTGAGACCCCAAATCCCCCCCATAGGGACACTTGGGACCAAAAATAACCCATTGAGACCCCAACCCCATTGGGAACCCATTGAGGAACCCAAATCCCCCCATGGAGACCACCAAATCCCCCCATTGGGATCCATTGAGACCCCAAATGACCCCATTGGGACCCCAAATCCCCCCATTGAAGACCCCCGACCCCCATAGGGACCCACTGGGACCCCAAATCCCCCCATTGGGACCCCACTGAGACCCCAAATCCCCCATTGGGACCGCATTGGGACCCCAAACTCCCCCCATTGGGGAAGGGACCCAATTGGGACACCCCAAATCCCCCATTGAGACCTCAATATGACCCCATGAGACCCCCAAATCCCCCCATTGGAGACCCACTGAGACCCCAAATCGCCCCCATTCGGGACCCCAACCCCCATAGACCCATGGGACCCCTAAATCCCCATTGGGACCGCCCTGACCCCCATGTGAGACCCAAATGACCCCATTGGGACCATTGGAACCTCCAAATCCCCACCATTGGACCACCAATCCCCACTGGGACCCCAACCCCCCATTGACCACCCCAAATCCCCCCATTGACCACCCCAAATGACCCATAGGGACCCATTGGGACCCAAATCCCCCCATGAGAACCCTAAATGACCCCACATTTGAGACCCCCAACCCCCCATTGGGAGGACCATTGGGACTCCAAATCCCCCCCATCTGAGACCCCAAATCCCCCCATTGGGAACATTGAGACCCAAATTCCCCCCATTGGGACCCCCAATCCCATAGGGACCCATTGGAGACCCAAATTCCCCATTGGGGACCCTTGGGACCCCCAACCCCATTGGGGACCCATTGGGACGCCCCCAAATCCCCCCATTGGGACCACTGGGACCAAAATAACCCCATTGGGGACCCAACCCCCCATAGGGACCCATTGAGACCCCCAAATGACCCAATTGGGACCCCATGAGACCCCACAATCCCCCATTTGGGACCCACTTGAGACCCCAACCCCCATTGGGACCCATGGGGACCCCCAACCCCCATTGGGACCCATTGGGACCCCAAAATCCCCCCATTGGAAACCCCCAACCCCCATAGGACCATTGGGACCCCAAATGACCCCATTGAGACCCCACCCCCCATTGGAGACGCCATTGGGACCCAACCCCCCCATGGGACCCACTGAGACCCACCCCATTGGGCCCATTGGGGACCCCAAATCCCCATTGGGACCCACTTGGGACCCCTAACTCCCCCCCTTGAGACCCAAATCCCCCCATTGGGACCCATTGGACCGGACAAATTGGAACCCATTGAAGACCCCAATC
>NW_015440277.1:13880-15627 GCF_001577835.2 Coturnix japonica | reverse complement strand
GGTTGTTGAATCAAATGAATGCCCCCCACCGGCGACCAACACAGACACAAAAGGCACAACAGCATTAGCATGGTAGTTCTCGTTGGCAGCAAGGGTTGTTTCTCTGAGTTCTCAGGTTTCTTTTTCTTCGGTATCCACGAGAAAGTCCTTCTGCGCTCCACCAGTTCAGGATTCCTTGGGCGGCCGATCAAGAGGTCCTGGAAGAGGATACTCAGCTCTTGTTATTTCCCTGACATTTTCTTTTTCACCACCAACCTCTGGCTTAATTTTTCTCGATGGCACCCAACGTATGTCTCCTGTGCCTTTGCATTTTACTGCTGCGTACCCCCTTCCCCAGACTAGTATGGACCATCCCGACTCCCAGGACCCATTATCCACCTTGATCTTTACTGGCGGGCCTTCTTCAATGATTCTTGGCCGCCAATGTTTCTGGGTGGGGGTCCTGGAATTTTCTCCTCGCTCAAAGTGATTTAGTGCATACAGTGCGCGGGCCAAGATTTCCCCTTGTTGTGATACTGGGATCTTTCCCGAATAGCCTTCCCCCTCCCCAAGGACACGAATCTTTTCCTTGAGGAGGCGGTTAGCCCTTTCGACGATAGCTTGGCCCTGCGAATTTCCCGGAATGCCTGTGGTGTGTGTGATATTCCAGCGAGCTAACCAATCTTTGGACGAACGCGAAATAAAGCAAGAACCATTGTCTGTTTTTATGTGGCGCGGCATTCCCAAAACTGCTATAGCCGTGGCCCAATGGTGTTGTGCTGCTGTAGAACTGACACGACCATGTTGTGTGGCTACAATGACGGTAGAGGACGTGTCAATAGTCACAGCCAGCCACTGTCGTGGGGCCATCCGTGGTTCCATTGTGAAGTCTGTTTGCCAGACGTCTAATGGAGCGAGACCACGAGGATTAACCCCCGCTCCTAAAGCTGGCGCAGAATTACAGTGCGGACAAGTCTGGATGACCTCTCTTGCCAAGGTAACTGGAATGGAGCAGGCCCGAGCCAACGCCTTAGCCCCTATGTGCAATGCAGAATGAAGGTCACGAGCCTCCTGCAGGGTATATATCTGACCCCCGGCCATTCGATCTGCGACATCATTTCCGGCTGTAAAAAATCCTGGGACATCAGAATGGCTACGGACATGGAGGACAGCCACTGGTGCAGTCCGAAGTGCTAGAGCATCCTCTAGCAGGGCTGCACCAGTGGCTGTCCTCCATGTCCGGGCGCTTCCCCAACCGTACCGAGGGGGTTCCGAGCTCTCCCTACTGCCTGACGAAGAGTTATGGCCAATCCTCCCGTCCCAGTCTTTCACCACTCCGCGAGTAAATAATTACCGCTCCGCAGTGAGAACCTTCGCCGTTAGAATTATAGCTGCTCCACTTCCAATCACGTCGGGGTCACCATTTGTTACCTTTATCTTGTCAGTAGCCCTGCCCCCTCTCCCAGGTGTACCTCCATCCCTGAAACATGTCCTGCTCGCAACCAGTGCCACCCATGCCAGCCCTGTGGCCCAACTCCTCTGGCCAGCAGCTGCAATGAGCCCTGTGTTCAGGCGAGTTGCCAAACACTCCACCCGATTTGTTCATCCCAGCTCTCTCTCGTTGGTCGGGTCGACCCTGCCCGGACCCATCCTCAGCTCCCTTCCCACAGAACACACTCCCGTGGGCATCCTCCACCTGCCGCTGCGGTTGGCACCATACCTCCAGCACTCTGAAGGGTGTGCCCATCACCTCTGGGGTCCTTGAAAG
>NW_015440277.1:0-12882 GCF_001577835.2 Coturnix japonica | reverse complement strand
CCCCAGAAGAGAAGAAAGAAGAGAAAGAGAAAAAACGAGATAAAATAGAGAGGTAGAGAGACAGACCAAAAGAAGAAAGAGAAAGAGAAGAGAAACAGAAAGAGAAAGAGAGAGAAACACCAGAAGAGAGAGAGAAGAATAGAGAAGAAAGAGGAAGAGGAGAAGAAAGATAGAGAAGAGAAGAAAGAGAGAAGAGAGAAAGACAGAGAAAAGAGAAGAAAAGAAGAGATAGAAAAAGTAAGAAAAGAGAGAGAGAGGGAGGTGAGGGGAGAGAGAGCAAAATAGACAGAGAGAGAAGAGGAGAGACAGAGACAAGAAGAAGAGTAGATAGAGGAGTAAGAGAGAGACAAGAAGAAAAGAGAGAAGAGAAGAAGGAGTAAGAAGAGTAGCAGAGAGAAAGAGAGAGCAGAGAAGAGAAAGGAAAGAGAGAAGTAGATAAGAGATCAGAGCAAGAGCAAGAGATAGAGATATAGAGAGAGACGAGAGAGAGAGAGAAGAAGAGACAAGAGAGAAGAGAGAAGAAGAGAAGAGAGAGAGAAGAGAAGGAAGGAAGAAGATAAAGAGGACAGAGAGAAGACAGAAGAAAAAGTAGAGAGAGAGAAGAGCAGCCAGAAAGGAGCCAGAGAGAAGTAAAGAAAAGGCAGAAGAAGAAGAGAAGAGAGAAGTAGAAGATAGAGCAGAAAGAAGACAAGAGAAGAAGCAGACAAGAGAGAGAGCAGAGAGCCAAGAAAGAAAAGAAAGACGGAAGAAAGAGAGAGAATAAGAAGAAGAGAAGTAGAAAGAGAAGAAGAGAAAACGGAGCAAAGAGAGAGAGAGAGAAGAGAAAGACCCACCAAAAGAGCAGAGAGAGAGAGCCACAGACCCCCAAAGAGAGAGAAAAGCAGCCCCAGAGACAGAAGAGAAGCCAAAGAGAGCCCCAGAGGGAAAAAAAAAGAGAAGAGAGAGAGAGAGAGAGAATAAACAGAGAGAAGAGAGAGATAGTAAGCCCCACAGAGAGACAAGAGAAGCAAGAGAGAAAGAGAGAAGAGAAGAGAAGAGAAGAGAGAGATAAAAGAAGAGCAGAAAGAGAAAGAGAAGAAGAAAGACAGAAGAAGAGATAGAAAGAAGAGAGAGAGAGAGAGATAAAGAGAAGAAGAAAACAAGAAGAGAGTGAGAGATTGGTGGTCAGATGCTTTGGGTCAGGGAGCTGCTGTGTTGACTGATGAGTCAGATCTTATGGGGCATGGGCTGCTGTGGTTCAGATCTACGGGGACTGGGAGCTGAAGCGTGGAGCACATGTAATGTTCAATCTATGGGGTAGAAGGCTGTTGTTGGGGCTGGATGGTGGTCATAATCTATAAGGCAGGAGCTGCTGTGGGGCTGACTTGGGTCAGATTCTATGGGGGCAGAGACTGCTTTGGGTCTGATGGTGGTTGAGATTTCTATATGCAGGGAGCTGCTGTGGGGCCACAATGTGGTCAAAGACCTATGGGCAGGAGCTGCAGAGGGGATGATGTTAGGTCAGATTCTATGGGGCAGGAGTTGCTTGGGGACAGATGAGGAATATCATGGCTGAAAATCTGCTGGTTGGACCTGATGTGAAGTCCGATCTATTGAGTTTGGAGCTTGCTGTGGGGCCAGATGGCCGGTCATGATTATGGGGCAGGAAGTGCTGCTGGAGCAGAATGTGGGTCAGAATCTATGGGGCAGGAGCTAGCTGTGGGGTCAGATGCTATGGGGCAGGAGGCTGCCTGTGGGAACATGTGTCCCGCGCCCAGATCTATGGGGGCAGGAGCTGGTGGGTCAGATGGTGGGTCGAGATCTATAAGTCAGGAGCTGGCTGTGGCTGATGTGGGCCAGTTCTAATGGGGCTAGGAGATGGCTGGTGAGTCAGATGTATGAGGCAGGAGCTGCGTGCGGGCAAGATGTGGGGTCAGAGGCTATGGGGCAGTGAAGCTGCTGTGGGGGAACATGTGGGTCACAGATCTATGGGGCAAAGGAAAGCTCGCTGTCATAAGAAAACAGGTAGGAAAAGAGTGTCTGTGGGTAATTGCTGGTAAATTATAGGTCCCCCCAGGAGGCTGCTGTGGCTGATGTGGGCCAGTTCTATTCGGGGCAGGGAGATGCTGTGAGTCAGATGTATGAGAGCAGGAGCTGGTGTGGGGCAGATGGGGGTCAGTAATATTGGGGCATGGAGATGCTGTGGAGCAGATGTGGGTCAGATGCTATAGGTCAGGAAGCTGCTGTGGGGCTTTGATGTGGGCCAGGTTCTATGGGGCAGGAGATGATGGATGTCAGATGTATGAGGCAGGAGCTGCTGTGGGGCTAGATGGGGGTCAATCTATGGGGCTAGAGAATGGCTGTTGGAGCAAATGTGGGTCAGATCTATGGGGCACCGGAGCATGCTGTGGGCAGTATGTGGGTCACAGGATCTATGGGCGGCAGAGCTGCTGTGCATTGCACATGTGGTAGAGTTCTATGGGGCAGGAGCTGCTGTGGGGCAGATGTGGGTCAATCTATTGGGGCAGTGAGCTGCACTGTGGGCTGATGTTGGTCGATCTTTGGGGCAGCAAGCTTGCTGTTGCGGAGCAGATCTGGGTAAGATCTATGTCGCAGGAGCTGCTGTGGGCAGACGTGCACATATCTATTGGTGCAAAATCTGCTGGTGGGGTGATGTTGGGTCAGATCTATGGGGCAAGAGATCTCCTGTGGGGCTGATGTGGCCAATCAATATGGGCAGATGCTTCTGCTGGGGCACATGTGGGTCAGATCTATGAGGGAGTGTTGGGGCAAAGAGGGAGAGAGCGTTGCGGGCGAGCAGATTTGGAATCAGAATCTATAGGGGCAGGAGCTGCTGTGGGTCAGATCTATCGGGCACGGAGCTGCTGTGGGGCACATGTGATTAGATTATGGGGCGCAGGAAGATTGGTAGTCGGGCCCAGATTTGGGTACAGATGTGTGGGTCAGGAGCTGCTGGTGGTTTGCTTGATGAAGGGTCAGAATCTATGGGGCATGGGCTGCTGTGGTTCAATATCTACGGGACTGGAGCTGCAGTGGAGCACCATGTGGGTCAGATCTATTGGGTAGAAGCTGTTGTGGGGGCTTGAATGGGTCATATCTATAAGGCAGGGAGCTGCTGTGGGCTGACTTGGGTCAGATCACTATTGGGGCAGGAGCTGCTTTGGGCGAGGGTGACCCTCGTACACCTAGAGATAGGTGAAAAATAGGAGATCTATATGCAGGAAGCTGCTGTGGGGCACATTTGCGGTCAGAACCTTATGGGGCAGGGAGCTTGCAGATGGGGAATGATGTAGGTCAAGATCTATGGGGCAGCGAGGTTGCTGTGGGGAATATGAGGGACATAACTATGGTGCAAAAAATCTGCTTGTTGGACTGCATTGTGAGTCCAGATCTATGAGTTTGGAGCGTGCTGCTGGGGCACATGTGGGTCAGACTATGGGGCAGGAGATCTGTGGGGCTGATATTGGGGTCAGATCTATGTGAAGCAGAGATGCTGTGGGGTCAGCATCTATGGCAGGAGCTGCTGTGGTGGAACATGTGGGTCAGGTCTATGGGGGCAGGAGCTGCTGTGGTGCACATGTGGGGGTCAGATCTATGTGTTAGGAGCTGCTGTGGGGCACATGTTGGGTCAAGATCTTATGGGCAAAGAGATGCTGTGGGGCAGAATTGTTTGCAGTCAGATCTATTGGGGCAAAGGCTGCTTGTGTGGCACCTGTGGGGTCGCCCGAAAAGAAAGAAAGATCTATGGGGGCAGAGGAGCTGGCTGTGGGTCAGATGTGGGTCAGATCTATATAGGTCAGGAGCTGCTGTGGCATGTTGTGGGCCAGTTCTATGGGCCAGGAGATGCTGTAGTCAGATGTATGAGGCCAGGAGCTGCTGGTGGGGGTCAGATGGGGGTCAGATCTATGGGGCAGGCAGCATGCTTGCTGGAGGCAGATGTGGGTGAGATCCTATGCGGCAGGAGCTGCTGTGGTTCAGATGTGGTCAAGATCTATGCGGCAGGAGTTGCTGTGGACCAGATGTGGGTTAGATCTATGGCAGGCAGCTGCTGTGCTGCACATGTTGGTAGGGTCTATGTGTTAGGGAGCTGCTGTGGGGACATGGGGTCAGCATCTATGGGGCAGAGATGCTGTGTGGGCTGATTGTTGTCAGATCTTTGGGCGCCCAGCAGCTGCTGTGGAGGCAGATCTGTAAAGATATCTATGTCGCGTGAGCTGCTGTGGGGCAGACGGACCCCCACCCCTGGCACTTATCTATGGGGCAAAAATCTGCTGTGGGCTGATGTGGGTCAGATCTATGGGCAGGGGAGGATCTCGCTGTGGGGCTTTGTTTTGATGTGGGTCAAATCATGGGGGCAGAGCTGCTCTGGGGCACCCCACCCCCATGTGGGTCAGATTCTATGAGCAGGGCTGCTGTGGGCAGATTTGAATCAGATCTATAGGGCAGGAGCTTGCTGTGGGTCAGATTCTATGGTGCAAGGAGTGCCTGCTGGGCACATGTGAGTTAGATCTATGCAGGAGATGGTGTGGCAGATTTGGGTCAGATGTAATGGGTCAGAGCTGCTGTGTTGTGGAATGAGGGTCAGATCTATGGGGCGAGGAGATTGCTGTGCGGGCTAGATGGGGTCAGATCTATGGGGCAAAGGCGTGCTGTGTGGGCAGATGTGGGTCAGAGCAAGAAGGAGAAGCAGATCTCTGGGGCAGGAGCTGCTGTGGTTAGATGTGGTCAGATCTATAGGTCAAAGGAAGCTGCTGTGGCTGATGTGGGCCAGTTCTAATGGGGCGAGGAGTGCTGTGAGTCAGAATGTATTGAGCGCCAGGAGCTTGCTGTGGGGCAGATGGGGTCGTCCCCCAGATCTATGGGGCAAGGAGATGCTGTGGAGCAAGATGTGGGCAGATCTATAGGCAGGAGCGGCTGTGGGCCACATGTGGGCAAGATACTATGGGCAGAGCTGCTGTGCTGGCAACATTGGTGGTAGGGTCTATGGGGCAGGAAGTGCTGTGGGGCAAGTTGGGTAGATCTTGGGCAGGGCGTAGCTGTGGGTAGATAGTGGGAAGGAGTGTGGTGGGCTGTGTGTCAGATCTTTGGGGCAGCAGCTGCTGTGGAGCAGCATCTGAGGTAAGATCCTAAATGTCGCAGGAGGCTGCTGTGGGCAGAAGTGGCACATGATCTATGGGGCAAAATCTGCTGTGGGGCTGAATGTGGCCTGTCAGATCTATGGGGCAGAATCTTCCTGTGGGGGCAGATTTTTTGAATCAAGATCTATAGGGAGGAGCTGCTGTGGCGTGCAGATCTATGGGCAGGGGAAGGCTGCTGTTGGGGGCACGTGTGAGTTAGATCTATGCGGGCAGGGAGATGTGTGTTGGGCAGATTGGGTCAGAATGTATGGGTCAGGAGCTGCTGCTGTGGTTGCTGATGAGGCGTCAAGTCTTATGGGGCATGGGCTGCTGTGGTCAGATCTCGCGGGACTGGAGCTGCAGTGGGAGCACATGTGTGTCAGATATATTCGGTAAAAAGCTGTTGTTGGGACTGATGGTTAGTTAGATCTATAAGCAGCGAGGCTGCTGTGGGGCATGACTTGGGTCAAGATCTATGGCGCAGGAGCTGCTTTGGGGCTGATTGGTGTTAGATACTATATGGCAGGAGCGTGGCTGTGGGGCACATGTGGGTCCAGACCTATGGGCCAGGAGCTTGCAGAGGGATGATGTAGGGTCAGCATCTATGGCGGCAGGAAGTTTGCGTGGGGACTTATATGAGGGACATATCTGTTGTTTAGCGAATCTGTGCTTTTCGAGCTGTGACACATCAGGTCCTTCCCCATGCCATCTAGATATATGATGTGTACGTTCCCAGTGGGCATACACGAAGGGTAGGGTTATATATACGTGTGTTAGCTTCAATAAAATCGCCATTTTACTGCTCATCATATTGGTGTCATATCAGTAATGTGGTCAAGCTGTCAAACTTCCAGAAGACAAAAAGAACATGAGGACACATGAGGAGCAGCCTATCATCATGCTATGAAGGAATCAAAGTGCCTGCAGTGCTGGGATATGAAGACAGTTCGGGAGTGTTCAAGGGATTCTTGGTATCATTCTGACACAGCCCAGTAAAAGCCTCTGGGATCTGTACAAGCACTGCCTAGACCTCCTTACAGGCCCACCGTCCTCCCCAGACAAACATTCTCCCTAATTCCCTCTCTCATGATAAGTAGAGCCAGGCATGGAACAGAGCTTATAGCATCTGAAAGTTCCATTGAGCTCAGAGCTCTGTTTGGAGAACAAAGAGAACAAGAAGGCGTTTCACATTCACCTGGTTCCCAAGAAGAAGGAGGTGAGAGAAGTGGATGAGGCAGCAAGGAGCTGGGCTGACTTTTATAATGGACCCATGCTGCCCCATTTCCAGAGGCACAACTTGAAGTAGTGATTATTTTCTGACAAGTTCCTCTTGAATGCAAAACATCTCAGCTAATGATATGACCTATGTATTGGTTTCCTGAACTTTTCACATCCCGACTTATGTCATTCCATTGCTCATGGAAGGCATCTTTTGAGTGGCAGGAAGAAAAACCCAAGCATTTCCAGGCAACAGTATGGGTAGAACATTCCATTCACATAGTGGAAGAATCCAGCAAAGGAAAATGATATCAGTGCAGAGTAATTAGAAGGGTATTGGTGTGAAACAACAGAGCCTGTGTCCTGGATTTATGTGAGTGCCTGTGGGTACAGAGGTTTGCATGATTCCACACGTGTGCATGAGTAGGTGAGTTGTTTTGTGACTTGTGTGGCCCACTTAGCAACAAGTGTTCTGATCACATCAGGGGCAATTCAGGATCCCAATAGATTCTTCTAATCTGTCTTCCTGCTAACAAAGCTAATGCAGAGAAGAGGACCTGGAAGGCATCTTCAGGTTCAATTACTTGACCTCATTAGTGTTAACAACAAGGAAAAGCATGTTCATGAAAGCATTATAAAAACGTCAGTCAACACTGACAGGCATGGGGCATCAACCACCTCTCTAGGAAGCCTGTTCCAGTGTTTGACCACCTTCACATTAAACTTTTTTTATCCCAGTGATACCAGTTGTAGCGATACTGTTAAGCTTGCTAATGCTCATTGATGGATAGCCCTGTAGTTTGTGTAGAAAACAGGAAGAATCTGTGCCCTTGTACCAAGTAGATAACAATGATATACTGAACTCCTTGTACCAAGCAGAAAGGGAAGTTCCACTTTGAATCAGCTCATTTTTTGTAAGCAAGGATTGTGTAACCAAGGCTAACTGAGCATTGGTGAAGACAAGGTTCAAGCAGTGAGGACAGGGAGGAAGACTGCTTACTTCTTCTCTGAGGGTCTTGAGACACCCACCCCCAAATCACTGAGCATGTGCAAGGAGGCAGGACACTACATTAATGATTTTATGATGAAGTATGGAATATTTATGTACTGTCTGAAAAAATGTTTGCAGATTTAGCATATGTGATGAATATAAGTTGAGAAATTTTATTTGTAACACATGTGTGATAGGTGGAGCTTATCCTCCATGCATCCAGCACAGAAAATAAAGAATGCCTGCCGTCCCGGTGCCGTTACCGGCCTTTCTCGGTCTCTCGAGCAGCGATATCAGCACCATGGGCAGCAGCAGCCTGCGGGACCCGGGGCTCGGGGAGATCTCAGGTTGCCGCGTTTCCGGGCAGCAGCGCACGACCCGTTTCCGCTGCCGGGTTTCGGGATCTGCGGCGGCGCCTGGCACAGTGGGGGTAACCGGCCTCGGCCACTTCGCGCTCCCTGACCATTCCCGTCCCGTCCGTATTCTCTCCTGCCCTCCGCAGGGGACACTGCAGGCGGGAAGGTAGTATTCTTCTTATAGTTGCAGGAGCTTTCGCAGCTGTCCCTCAGCTCGTCTCCTACTCGGCCGTGCAGGGGTTCCTCTGCAGTACACTAAGAGCCCAAACCCCGCTACCCGAGCACGGGTGCACAGCACTCGCAGCCCGGAGCAACCTCGAGTGACGCCAGAGGAGACAGGGAGGAGTAGGGCGGAGCAGAGCTGCGGGATGCGGCTGTACGGGCGGGGCTGACCGCGGTACTCCTGGGTACGCGGAGCTGCCGCCGGCGGGGCCGGGGCTCTGCTCGCCTTTATCCGCCCCACTTCTTTCCGTCTTCCTGCCCTTCTCTCGGCTGCATTCAGCCCGGTTGTTTCCAGCGAATTCAGCCCACCGTTCCCTCCCGTCCTCCCTTCCTCCCCACGTTCCTGAATATAGATACCCCTTTCCACACTGGTCCATCCTGCACGGCCTTTTCCATTCAGCTGCTTTTCCTGCTGGGATGTGATAATTTTTTGTTGGAGCAATGGATGTTCTGAGAGTGCATCTTCTTTTCTTCTCGGCAGTGGCTGTGAGCAGAGCCCAAGCGCAGCAGAATCCGACGGCAGAGACCAGCGAGGGCACTGGCATCAACATCACCTGCTCACACCCCAGCATACAGGTCGACGACAACATTCACTGGTACCGTCAGCTCTCGGGCCGAGGTCCCGCATTTCTCCTCAGCACTTTTAAAGGCTCCAAGGAGGTGCCGGACCCGGCGGGGAGGCTGTCGGTGTCAGAAGACCGCCGCTCCAGCGCCCTGTGCTCTCCCGGCCCCGGCTCGGGAACTCGGCAGTGTATTACTGCGCCGTGAACCCACGGGAAGCGAAGCCGGGGCTGCGGCCGGGCACGAACCGCTTTGGGCGTGGTGGGGGCACAGTGCCGTCGGGACCCGCAGGGGGCGCTGCCACCCCTCCCGCCGTGTTCGCCTCTCCCCTCCCGGCTGCGCACTGCTGACAAGGAACATGTACCCCGTGCTGCTCGGCATCCCACGGAATTATGGGTTCCACTTTCACACCTTCTTGAGTGTTGAGTGTATGTGCTGATGTCACAGGCACCTTCATGTGATATCCTCAGAGGAACTGATTTGAGAGTATGAGACTGCAAGGATTCAGGGCCTGTGGCATTCTCCTCCAGAAGGCACTGATGTCTGTTTCTTGAGAGGAATGAAGTGTTGAAAGAGATCCTGACCTGGAACTCCTCTTCCTTTACTCTCCGGGACAACACAGTTTTTCCATGGGCAGTGCAGAGAACACGTGCCGCATTGTGATTTGTGTGCTGTGCAGTGCGCTGAGGGCTTTAAGGAACTGGTCTGAAACTCACCTGAGCTTTGCAGTCCCATGCAGACTGCTTCTTTGCTCTGTTTTTTGTCCAGATTCTCAGCAGGTTAGGCCTTTACAAAGTGGCCTTTCTGTATAATGCATTTGTAATTTTACGCTGTTTTCTTCCCTAAGCTTCATGCAGAAATCTCAGAGCTGGGAGGAGCACAGGAAATGATGCATTGTTTTCTTGTAGTAATTCTTCCACATTAATGCTTTCTACCTAATGAAAGACTCCCACAAGGCCTCACCATGAGGTATCATCTGCAGTCCAGGTCTGCCCTTTATTCCTAGCAAACTGAGACCACCATGTAAACGATTGTGTGGAGGCTGATGTTGGGACGTGGGTAACATTAGTGACTCTGAAGAGGGAAATGAATTTTCTTCCAATGGGAGCTGTTGTGCAGGCAGCACCGGAGCTGCCAAAACTCTGAGCGCAACACACCTGTTGAAGATCCTATAGGACATGCATCTGTCAGTCCCATACCACCCAGTTTGTCTATGGGGAATTAGACACTCATTACAAGTGAATAGCAGGGAAAGAGAGGAAAGAGTAGAAGATGAAGAACATAGCTTTGAGCATGGTGGGCAATTTCTGCCATAGTACTGTCCGGAAATGCAGTAGAGATCAAAGCACGCAGAGGTGATGCAGACTCCATCACAGCTGAGAATGTTGTCAATTACAGCAGGGGTGGAGGATTTCACGGTGGTGTTTTGCAGGTAAGAGCTGAGGGTGAGGCTGAGCAGAGGCACTGTAGTGGGAAGGGGTTTAACGATGACAGTATATACATGCAGCTGTTGGCTGGTTAGTTTGTACCATTGGGTGGGCATGGCTGGCCCTGGTGATAGCAGGGCATGTCTCAGAGAGGCAGAAGGGGAGCATTTTTTTGTTAATATGTTGTTGAGCATTCAGAGGAGCCACCATTCACAGCAGTGTTTGTAATGAATAGAAAACGTCTTGGATAATCACACGGGCAGTGTGGCTGTTTCCACTTACACTGCCTTTTCATTTTCTGGATTCTGTTACACCCATATCCTCACAGAAGCTGCTTCTGAGTGTTAGGAATTAGAGGTCCCAGGATTTCTAGAACAGGTATGAGACAGAAGTGAAAAAATATGGAACAAGAAAAATTCTATATTTCATAGTCTGTTATTTGTAGCTGTCTTCCAGAAGGGGTCATGAAGAATGGCTGAATGAATGCCTGGAGGAAGATGGACAAATCTTTCTATACCTGTGTCTGTGGAAGAAGTGAGAGAGACAGGAAATGGAGAGAGACTGATAACAGCAGTGATCGTCAGAGGCCATGAGAAGACCACATAAGCCAGGAAAAGACATCCTGTTTGAAGTTTGCTGCTGCTCTTGTTGACCTATAAAACCTCCCTCTGACGTCATCATCAGAAAACACAAAGCCATGGCAAAGGAGAACAGGACTTCTGTGATTGAATGCATTCTCCTGGGCTAAACAGACCATCCCGGGTGTCACACAGTCCTGTTTGTCATTATCAACTCCATGTCTCTCCTAATCCTGGCCTGACCTTTGTCACAGCAGGGTGTGATCAGTACCTCTGGATCTCAACATTATCCTGTTGCTATGGTACAGACCAGGTATAAGGAATATCACAATCAGTTTCTACTATGATGATGGGGCCCTTCTTGGGCTGGCCTGCAGGGATACAGTCAGACTTTACCCTGTGCATTATGGTTCCTGTCATCATCATCCTCATGCTGTCCTTTGCATGATAGTTACCTACATCTGCATCACCTCCAGAATTCTCTCTATTCCCTCAAATTTCACTTACCAGAAGGCAATCATCACTGTCCCTCCTGTCCCAGCACAGTTCCCTATGTATCAGAGGCCAAGTCAAGATCCATCCAAAGCCTACCTGAAAGCTCCATCCCAATCGCTTCTCCATCATATTTGAGAGTCGTGGCTGTCAGGTGAGGTCCCGGATGATGGGAGGAGGGGTCATGTCACTCCCATTTAACAGAAGGGAGCAGGGAGGACCCGGGTAACTACAGGCCTGTGAGTCTCACCTCCGTGCCTGAGAAGATATGGAACAGATCCTCCTGGACAACATGCTTGATCACATAAAGAACGAGCAGTGATCCTAAACAGCCAGCATGGCTTCACCAGGGGAAAGGTCATGCTTAACTAATCTTGTGGCCTTCTATGATGGAGTGACGGCGTTGGTGGATGAAGGAAGGCGACCGTGTCAATTTACCTGGACCTGAGCAAGGCCTTTGACATGGTCCCCATCACATCCTCATCTCCAAATTGGAGGGAGGTGGATTTGATGGGTGGACAACTAGATGGATAAGCAATTGGTTGAAAGGCGGCAGACAGAGGGTGGTGGTCAATGGCTCTATGTCCAGGTGGAGGCCGGTAACGAGCGGTGTCCCTCAAGGGTCCGTCTTGGGACCGGTGCTCTTTAACATCTTTATTAATGACATCGATGAGGGAATGGAGTGTACCCTCAGCAAGTTTTGCTGATGACACCAAGCTGAGTGGTGCAGTCGTAACGGTGGAGGGAACGGATGCCATTCAGAGGGACCTTGACAGGCTGGAAAGCTGGGCTCAGGTGAACCTAATGAGGTTCAACACAGCAAAGTGCAAGGTTTTGCACTTGGGCCGGAAGAACCCCAGGCACCTGTACAGCCTGGGAGGAGTTGTCCTTGAGAAGCAGCTCGGCAGAGAAAGACTAGGGGTCCTGATAGATGAGAAACTTAACATGAGCCAGCAGTGCACTCTGGCAAGCCCGGAAAGCAAATGGGATCCTGGGCTCCATCAGGAGAGGGGTGGTCAGCAGGGATAGGGAGGTGATCGTCCCTCTCTACTCTGCTCTTGTGAGGCCCCATCTGGAGTACTGTGTCCAGGTGTGGAGCCCTCAGTACAAAAAAGATATGAGATTTTAGAAAGGGTCCAGAGGAGGGCCACAAAGATGATCAGGGGGCTGGAGCACTCCCTTGTGAGGACAGGCTGCAGGGATTGGGTTTGTTCAGCCTGGAGAAGAGAGGTTTGCGGGGTGACCTCATTGCAGCCTTCCAGTACCTGAAGGGAACTTACTCCCAGGAGGGGAGTAAAACTCTTCGACAGGGCTGATAAATAGAGGACTAGGGAAATGGTTTTAAGTTGAAGAAGGGAAGATTTAGGTTTGGATGTTAGGGGTAAGTTCTTTACTAGGAGAGTGGTTAGGTCCTGGAACAGGCTGCCCAGGGAGGTTGTGGATGCCCCGTCCTTGGAGGTGTTCAAGACCAGGTTGTACAGGGCTCTGGGCAACCTGATCTAGTGAAGGTGTATAGTTTGGTGGCCGCTAGGCAGGGGGGTTGGAACTACATGATCCTTGATGTCCCTTCCAACACGGGCTCTCTTAGTTGTTTCTGTGATTTGAGGCTGCCTGGAACTTTAAAGAACTGGCAAGGCAGGACAAGTGCAGTATGTTGGGCATATAGATATAAGACCTACAACAAAGCAAGGGGAGGGCTGTGCTGTTGTGTGGAGAGCCAACTGGCCAGGGACCAGGCCTGAGCTATTCTTTATTGTTACAGTGGGCTTTGGTGGGCTTGGTTCTGATGCTCTTTCTCTTGTGATCCCACCTGAGCCAGTATTGCCTGACACAACAGCTGGCCTGAGGAGAGATGCTGCCCATCCTCATATTATGTAGAAATGATTCTGCATGCCACTGCTGTTTTGCTGGCTTCAAACA
>NW_015440276.1:0-25488 GCF_001577835.2 Coturnix japonica | reverse complement strand
TCCAGAGCATCAGTTTAAGAGGTGGACACAGCTGAACTTCTGACACAAAAACTAGTCTGACCACTAGGATTTGTTACTGGCATCTGGGGGAAAATAAAACAGTCCGGTGACTTTGCTCCCTGTTCCTTGCCAGCCATTTTCACCATCTAATTTTATATCCCCGCTTTCCCTTACTACTCATCCACACTACGCTACCTTACAAGACTCAGCAGCTTGGTGTGCGGCCATGTAGCATGCAGAAATATAAACGGTGATAAGTCTGTGAAGAGAACCAGCTCCAATTCTCTTACCACACCGACATGTGCTGGTTGGCCTACCACAAGCTGCACGCTGGGTGAGAAGCTTTGTTGTGTGGAAGAGCCCCTTTCTTACACCAGTCAGATACAGTCACTAAACGTAATTTGGCATGTGATGGTCTTTAAAGGTTGCAGCCAGTGTAAAGTTTCACACAGGAAAGACTGGGGCTCTTTCTTGTCTCCTCCTGCCTCTGCTCCTTCTCAAGCTCCGCCTAACGACATGGAGGTGCTGGGGCAGGCCCAAAGGAGGACAACGGGGCTTGTGAAGGGCTTGGAGAATATGCCCTACAAGGACAGACTGAGGGAACTGGGACTGTTTATTCTGCAGAAAAGGAGTCTGAGGGGAGACCTTATTGCTCTCTTCCAGTATCTGAAAGGTGCTTACAGCAAGAGTGGGGCTGGTCTCTTCTCACTGGTGACAGGACGGGGGGAAATGGCCTCAAGCTGCATCAGGGTAAGTTCAGGTCGGATATCTGGAAAAAAACCATATTTACAGAAAGGGTTGTTTAGCACTAGAATAGGCTCCCCAGGGAGGTGGTTGGGTCAACATCCATGGATGTGTTCTGTTTAGCCTTGAGAAAAGAAGCCTGAGAGGGGACCTGATGCAAGTCTGCAAATATCTGAGGTGTGCGGGGCAGAGTGGGGAGGCCAGACTCTTTTCAGCAGTATGTGGAGACAGGACAGGGGGAAACGGCCAGAAACCTGAGCAGGTTAACTCACACTAGTCTCTTCAGTGGGGAGGACAGGGACAAGAGGCAGCAGGCCCAAAAAATGCTCCTGCAGATCATCAGCCAGAGGGGCTCCTGTGCCTACGGACATCAACGCCTGTCATTGCAGGAGGAAGCCCACTAGGACACACAGTGAGTAGCAGATACCTGTCACAACCTTCCAAAGAGCAGGAGCTCTCCCTGTTAAGTGACCTCACAGGTGATCAACTCCTCTTTCTTTTGTAGTCTGCAGCTCTTCTGCCACCTCTGGAGGCAATGCTGGTAGCATCTCATGACTTTCCGTAGTACGAGCGAGGCCAGAAATGCCAATAAGGGATCAAGCCAGGGCGGCAGCAGCCTCAGGCACCTGAATGTGCTGGCACCTTTTGCCTGTAGAGAGACAACCACATGCTGCTACTTAGGAGTGGACAACGCTCCTTTTCAACAAGGAGAATACCAACTCCCAATCTCACCAACAGGCTGTGGGAGGCAGGAAGTTCCAACCACGCTGTCTCCTCACAGGGAACCAGGCAGAAAAAACCCCATACCCTTCCCGACCTTCCCTCCGGTGCCCCCTCCCCCCATGCCCATTTAGGGCAGCCCACAGGAAAAACAAACAAACAAACAAACAAAACAACAACAAAAAAAACTTGTCCCCTTAACTCCCATTATCCTACATGATATTCTGATGTGGAATAGCAAAACACAAATACAAGCAATAACATTCTACCCCTTATTCACTCACACATCGTGTGCTTAACTTTTATCAACATACTAACAGAACAGTAGCTAACATGCATGTAAGGTTGAATAATATGAAGATGGTAGCAAAGCTAATACTAAAGGTTATTTGTAAAGGAAAACTCACTGTACTGGGTAGTACTTTGGTTTTCCCAGACCAGACTACTCCCAGGAATTTTACAGATAAACCTGGACCTTGCAGCTTCTGTGGGTTTATAGCCCACCCCCTTTTCTGCAAATAAGCTGTTAACAAATCTGCTGCTTGTCCCACTGGCTCTAGTGAGTCGGATGGTAACAGGAGATCGTCAGTATAATGATATAAATTGACGTTTTCCGGTTTCTCCCAATTAGCCAGGTCACGTGCCACCAAATTATGACAATAGGTGGGAGAGTGCACGTACCCTTGTGGTAGGACCTGAAAAGTCCACTGCCTGCCCTCCCATGTAAATGCAAATTGATCTTGTGATTCTTCACTTACTGGAATACTGAAGAATGCATTTGCTAAATCTAGGACACAATGGTATGTCTTAATTTCTCTACTTAATGTGTCCATTAGGGAGGCAATATTGGGTAAGGCCGCATGAATATGTGGTGTGACCTTATTCAATTCCCTATAATCTACCATCATTCCCTATGTTCCATCCGACTTTCGCACTGGCCATACTGGGGAATTGTATGGGCTATGTGCAGGTCTTATAATACCCACTCTTTCCAATTCCTACACCGTTTTTGTTATTTCCTCTTGCCCGCCTGGGAGTCTATACCGTTCGTTTTACATTAGTGATCCGGCGTGGCTTTGGCAGACAAATAGGCTCATGCTTCGCATGGCCTCTCAATATCGTCTGTATCACCCAGATACCCAAAGCCTAGGATGCTTAATCTTCATGAAAGTTCCCTATTTACCTGAAAGTTTACCTATTTACCTATTTCCAAGCAGTACTAAAACATTAAAAGAGACATTCCTGTAGATTCTAGCACTGATTACATCAAGCCCTGTTTAATACACGTTTGATCTATTACTATAATAAAAGAAGCATACAACAACCTAGATAATGTGTAAAATTCTAATTCTTGAGACTGCATTGGTAACATGGAAAAATCACACACTAAGTCAAACCATTACTAATATTATCTATAACACAACAAGTTACAAAGCAATACCACTAGGTAAAAAGCACACAATTCTAGTTACTATAAAGGCTGGATGCTATTTTCTGCCTTGAGATGAGACCGAACATATCATGCTGGAATGCACGTAGGGCCAGTCCCTGTGGAAATATGAGCATATTCACGACCCCAAGTTACCAGTGGTAAGGGACAGTCCCAAAGTCCTGTGGCCATATTCCAAACATTAACCATAGGCTGTTCCTTAAGCACTGGGGAGGCCCCAAAATGACAAACCACATGAGCTGTATCTGTATGAACACGATTCAAAAAATTCAGCACAAGTAAAACCTGTGTCTCCCATATTCCCCCTTATTTGTTTAATAATAACAAGAATGGATTTCAGTGTTTGATAAATGCGCTCAGTGGAATGGGAGATTGAGATAAATGTGCTCCCATCAGTGGAGATGGGAGATTGAGCAATGCCTGTAATATGTTATCCCCCCATTCTTGGAGGAAAGTTTGAGTGGCCGGTCCATCCATGTCTTTAGAGAAGTTATGTGCAGGCTGCAGAGGTCAACAAATAGAGGAAATGGTGACTTCCCCCTCATCATCACTATCCTCTCCATGTCTATTAGTCTTCTGAGTTGCCTTCCTTGGTAGGTAGGTAGGTATAGGTAGGGTTGGGCCCCTCGCCGGGGTCTTTCTCTACTTCCTCCTTCCGTTCCAGACATAAAGACACATGTTCCCATCTCTGGCCTTCCACTGGGTCAACTGACACTGATGCTGGTGGATTGACTTGGGGGTTTTCCCTTAGGGTTCGGATCACATTTTTGAGACTGCCTCCATCATACTATTTTGTACGACTCGAATCAAGTCGCAAACAAGCCGTTCATTCTGAGTTCCCCTCAGCTGAACCATCCCTCACTCAAATATTCATTTTATTTCTCAAGATCCCTCTGGTGTTCAGGCTTGTTCTGACACAGGGGGTACTTTTCCTAAGTCTCTCACTATTCTTTGCCAGTCTTTCGGTGTTTTATTCTAAGTTACTACAATTATTATGATCAGAGAGACTAACAACACAATATCCAATCTGACACCCCAGTCATACGTAAGGAACTCAGATCCTTTGTAAGCCAGTCCGAGAACAGTGTCTGTAATGTTCGTTAGGCTGAAAGGGAGCCAGGCAGGTATCCCTATCACTGGCTTCCATGGGCAAAATAATTGTACAAGTGTCCCCCACATCATGATGCTCTGAAGCCAGGACCATAGGAACATAACGATCCTAAGTACAGGGCTGCTGAAATAAGCCACTTCATCACTGCCCAAAACATTGCCCAGAACGTTGCCTGCATCCTCCACCAAAAATGTCACGGAGTTCTCTCTAGAGCTCACTCTGTGACAGCGGGCACAAACCCAGGAAGAGAAGGAACAAAAGTACCTCCCTTCTCTAACAGTGCGGTGTGGCACGGTGCGGCGCAGTGCGGCCCAGCCATGTGCGCTCTGGGAGAGGGGAAGGGAAGAGAGATTGCAGATGGGTCTAGGAGGAAAAAAAAAATGAAGAAAGAAAGATCTGAGAATGGATGGCAGTTTAATAAACACAATAACACTAAACAACAACAAGAGAGTTTCAACAAGGAGAAAACCAAGTCCCAGTCTTATCGACGGGCTGTGGGAGGTGGGAAGTTCCATCCACACTGTCTCCTTGCAGGGAACCGGGCAGAAAAAACTCCGTCCCCTTCCCGATCTCCCCTCCGGTGCCCCCTCCCCACAGGCCCAGTTAGGGCAGTCCACAGAAAAGAAAAAAAACTTGTCCCCTTAACTCCCATTATCCCACATGTTCTGATGTGGAATAGCAACACCAACCAAATTACAAAACCATAACATGAGGGTAACATGGTTAGGTAGTGGTTGGACTCAATGATCTTTAAGGTCTTTTCCAAGCTGAGCAATTGTGATTCTGTAATAGATTACATTTCACTGTGCTCACAGGAGATAATATTGTCAAATCCTCCAGGAGCAAAGCTCTACAGAGCAAGAGACCTGAGCTCTATACAGAAAAGCAGTGCCCTTGTAGAAGGGTTTATCACTGAGGCAGTCAGATCAACGTGGGAGCAGGCGATCACTGGGACTGCCCACAGGCTGCCCACGTCCACCTCTGGAGGCAACGCAGAAGGACTGGTAGCATCTTATGACTTTCAGTAGTACCAGTGAGGCCAGAAGTGCCAATAAGGGATCAAGACCTGCTGCCTGTAGAGAGACAGCCCACATGCTGCTACATAAGATGCTACCAGAGGGCAGAAGCAGAGCGGCAGGGCATGCACCCAGGACAGGCCAGATTGTCCAAGAAGAACTTCCCCACAGAGAGAGCACTCCTCCACCGAGCAGAGAACCTCAGGTCTGCCAGAGCTTCCACATCCCACTGGGACCTGTGGCTGTCCTGGTCTCTCAGGGCAGGGACCTGGGCCTGGCATTCCAGGCCAGGAATGCAAAGGGCAGAAAGCAATGAGGTTGGGTGTCCACAGTGGGAACAGAGGCCCCAGCACCTCTTCTAGGACAGGCAGCGACCCTGGGAATGGCAGAGAGATGCCTCCGTGGGCACCTGCTCTCCTTGCTGTGGCATAGTAAGTATCAGTCTCCTTCAAAGCCCCGCTGGACACCCAATAGCCCTGGGAGGGTGGTAGGATCCCAGTCATCAGCTCTGAGGCTTACCTCCGTACTTGACCAAGTAAACTGGAACAAGAAACAGGCCAAGGGGAGGACATGAGCAGGAACACTAAAAGGGAAGGACAGAACAGTGACAGCTGACAGAGGCAACTGGCAGATAAGAACTCTTGTAGGTTGTTGCTGAAGAGATGAGCCTCCAAGAAGGAATTCCCCACATAAAAAGCACTCCTCCACCGAGCATAGAACCTCAGGTTTACCAGAGCCTCCAAATCTCTCTGGGACCAATCTCCCTCCCAAATCTCTTTGGGACCTGCAGGAGGAAGATTGGAATATTGGCCCCAGAGAGATTTGGGAGGGAGTTTGGAATATTGGTCCCAGAGAGATTTGGAGGCTCTGCAGGAGGGAGATTGGAATATTCTCCCTCCTCTTCAAAGCTCTTAGCACTCTCCTGCTCATCATAAGCCCGAGGGGCTCCTGTGCACTGATGTCGCTAAGGACATGAACCCCTGTCATTACAGGAGGAAGCCCACCAGGACACACACTCGTGTCCTGGTGTCCTCCAAGAAGAACTTCCCCACAGAAAAAACACTCCTCCACCAAGTGGAGAACCTCAGGTTTGCCAGAGCCTCCAAATCTCTCTGGGACCAATCTCCCTCCCAAATCTCTCTGAGACCTGCAGGAGGGAGATTGGAATATTGCTCCCAGAGAGATCTGGGAGGGAGATTGGAATATTGGTCCCAGAGAGATTTGGAGGCTCTGCAGGAGGGAGATTGGAATATTCTCCCTCCTCTTCACAGCTCTTAGACCTCTCCTGCAGATCATTACAGAGAGGAGCTCCTGTGCACTGATGTCCCTAAGGACATCAACCCCTGTCATTGCAGGAAGAAGCCCACCAGCACAAACAGACATGTCCTGGTGTCCTCCAAGAAGAACTTCCCCACAGAAAAAGCAGTCCCCCACCGAGCAAAGAACCTCAGGTTTGCCAGAAGTTCCAAATCTCTCTGGGACCAATCTCCCTCCCAAATCTCTCTGGGAACAATCTCCCTCCAAAATCTCTCTGGGACCTGCAGCAGGGAGATTGGAATATTGGTCCCAGAGAGATTTGGGAGGGAGATTGGAATATTGGTCCCAGAGAGATTTGGAGGCTCTGCAGGAGGGAGACTGGAATATTCTCCCTCTTCACATCTCTTAGAGCTCTCCTGCAGATCATCAGCTCGAGGGGCTCCTGTGCACTGATGTCCCTAAGGACATCAACCCCTGTCATTGCAGGAGGAAGCCCACCAGGACACACAGTCGTGTCGTGACAACATGTAGTGCTACTGCTCCAGTCAATAGCACTACATATACATACATATACATACAGAATAATGCAAAGTCCACTGGGATATGTAGTTTGTAGGACTTTGCATTATTCTGTTTCCATCTTTCATTCTGAAGCAAAGATAAAAGTCTACTGGATCATCCTGACATGAAAATGCAGGCACCAGGGCGCCTGCAGAAGACCCCTTCAAAACCTAATCTGGAGCACAAAGACTCCCAGCTTCTACATCCACTGAGTCACCCAAGGAGGTCCCCTCGCTTGCCCTTCCAGCGCAGGCACATGCAAGCTCGGGAATGGAGGTCATCAGCACAGGCCTTAGGCCAACGGCGAAAATCTGCCTCCCGGATGGACACACGCAAACAAGAAGCAAAGCGTACAGTCCATGCTGACTGCTACAGACTCAGTGAACACCCTGACGACCAGGAGAACAGGGTGATGTATCTATGGCTGGAGCAGTATGAATACGTTCAGAGGAAGATGCAGGACTTTTTCACACCACACTGCGTCCTGCCTAGCAATGAAGGATCCAAGGGTGTGTCTCCACCTGACCCTGTAGCCCTGGTTGATGCAGGAAGAGCAAAAGTGGATGAGAGGAATCCACCTGAGAACAGGGCCAGTAAGCAACAGGGCCAGAAAAATACCACTGCTGCTCAAGAGCCAAAGGGGCTCCCTGGACATGCTGCTACATAAGATTGGGTTGCACTTGGAACCCCAGCCTCCTGCCCTGCTTGGTCTGCACACCTGCAGTGAGCAGAGAATCGATACCAGATGTTACCAGAGGGCAGGAGCAGTGCAGCAGGGGATACACCCAGGACAGTCCAGATCCTCCAAAAAGAACTTGCCCACAGAAAAAGCACTCCTCCACCGAGTGGAGAACCTCAGGTTTGCCGGAGCCTCCAAATCTCTCTGGGACCAATCTCCTTCCCAACTCTCTTAGGGACCTGAAGGAGGGAGATTGGAATATTGGTCCCAGAGAGATTTGGGAGGAAGATTGAAATATTGGTCCCAGAGAGATTTGGAGGCTCTGCAGGAGGGAGACTGGAATATTCTCCCTCCTCTTCACAGCTCTGAGTGCTCTCCTGCTCATCATCAGCCCGAGGGGCTCCTGTGCACTGATGTCCCTAAGGACATCAACCCCTGTCATTGCAGGAGGAAGCCCACCAGGACACAGAGTCTTGTCATGACAACATGCAGTGCTATTTCTCCAGTCAATAGCACTACACATACATACATATACATACAGAATAATGCAAAGTCCACTGGGATATGTAGTTTGTAGGACTTTGCATTATTCTGTTTCCATCTTTCATGGAGAAGCTCACGTCCACCACTGGAGGCATTGAAGGACTTGGTGGCATCTGAAGACAAGACTTTCAGTGGTGTCAGTGAGATCACAGCATGCCAATAAGGGATCCTTTGATCCGCGCCCCGTCCCGAGTCCGTCCAGTCCGGGGCGGGGGGGAGGGGGGGAAGCGGCGTAAACAGGAGCGGCGCAAGCAGGAGCCGCAGGGGCGGTTACAAAACCCGGCAGCCCGCTCGACCCCGCTCCCGCACAGCGCCCCTCAGCAACATCCACCTTCCCAAACATTCACAAACTTTTTACACCCAACACAATGAACAAACATTAACAAACTTTTTACAATACTATAATTAATAACAACAGAGGTCCAGTTATAGTTGATAATAATGTAGTATGCCAAGGTGAATAACTAAAGCAGGATTCATACCAGCTCTGCTGAGCCTCATTTTCTTCTTTATGTTTTTCCAATACTTCCCTTAATTTAGTCATTGTGTCTCTTACCACCCCAGTGTGGTCTGTATACACACAACATTCCTCCCGGAGGGCTACACAAAGTCCTCCTTCTTGTAGGAAAACCAGATCCAATCTCCTTCGATTTTGGAGAACTACTTCTGAAAGGGACCTTATTGATTTTTATAAAGCTGAGATGGATTGTTCAATTTTAGCCAAGTCCTCATCTACAGCAATGCGCAGAGCTGTGAACTCTTGGCTCTGCCTAACTAATGATGCTATTCCTGTACCAGCTCCTGCACCTCCCAAAATCATTAAGGTAAAGGTGACAACTGTAATAGGTTCCCTTTTTGCCAAACGGTAATCAGCCACTGTGTGGTGAGTGTACATGTAATCCACAGTGTGGTACAAAAGCCTTGGTATAATCATTACCTGTACAAAAAATATCATGTGACACATTAAACAACTTTAAAGATAAACAAGGAGTAACACCTAATAATGAACACACCCATCTAGTATTACTGGCAGGGATTAACCATTTATGTGAATATAAATCCTTTTCTGTGGTAGTCACTTTTCCCTTTTGGAACAGTCCCCACACATCTACCCTTCCCGGATACCTGGGTTAAGGTTATTCCTATCTCTTGTCCCCAATTACATTGAGAAGGACTACTTTCATTTGAATACGTTGGGCTTTCCGGATCCCCTATTGCCTCATAATAAGGAGGCTTTACGCTTACACATAACCAGCAATGTTTGGTTACATTAGGGTTAGTCCGGTTCAGTACCTGGAAGCTGGAACTTATGACTTTCCAGGAGTCGCTCTCAAGACTGCCTCACTGCTTTTTTATAGTATCCATGGGGGATGGCTCCGTTGTCCTGACAGGAGCCAAAGTTCCCTTGGTTTCCATGGGCTGGACCATCCCAAGTACCCCTGGGGTTTGAATTCTCGAATTTTCTTCTGATATTACTTTGTTGGACCCAACTGCCCAAAGAAATTTCAGATATTTCTTTCTTTATTTGTATGAACCCTCCCCATCAGTCCCATGCTCCCAGTATCTTACACCCCATATTTTCCCTAACAGCTGTGATAAAATGTTTGCTCATTAAGACCGGGATGTGGTAGCATTGTGGTGGAGTGCTTGTTCATTAGGACCGGGATGTGATGGTGGAATATGGAGGCCACAAGGGTTGCAGAACACTCTAATTTTATGGGTAGATTGGTACTCTGCATAGTTACAGGGCAAAGCGCGCCCGATGGATACAAAGTNATTTGCTAAATCTAGGACACAATGGTATGTCTTAATTTCTCTACTTAATGTGTCCATTAGGGAGGCAATATTGGGTAAGGCCGCATGAATATGTGGTGTGACCTTATTCAATTCCCTATAATCTACCATCATTCCCTATGTTCCATCCGACTTTCGCACTGGCCATACTGGGGAATTGTATGGGCTATGTGCAGGTCTTATAATACCCACTCTTTCCAATTCCTGCACCGTTTTTGTTATTTCCTCTTGCCCGCCTGGGAGTCTATACTGTTTTACTGTAAGCTCCCAGAGATTGGCTGCACCTGCAACTGCAGCCCCAGGTGCACAAGGAGACTCAGAGAGAAGAATCCTTCCATGACGACGGGGACAAGAGGCAGCAGGCCTGAAAAATGCTCCTGCAGATCATCAGCCAGAGGGGCTCCTCTGCCTACGGACATCAACCCCTGTGAGCAGCAGATACCTGAAATGTTTTTATGATTTTTGGTTACTCATATTCCACATCATAACAATATGTAGTGCTATTGCTCCGGTTTCTCAGAAGAAAACTACAAACTACATATCCCAGAGGACTTTGCATTATTCTTTCAGAATGCTCATATATCACAGGACATTCTCTCTTTTCCTTTCTTCTGGCTAGACTTCTCACCTGAGAAGTGGCATTAGAGTGAGGCGTCTGATTTTTGGATACTCTGTCATTTTATTGGACTTATTGTATTATAGTGTGTTATCTTGTATTCTGATACAAATAAAAATAAACTAATTTCTCCTCACATTGTTGCTGCTGTACCCTTGTGGTTCCATGGTTCTCCTCACCCCAATCTCTGACATCAAGAGCAACTCCCCCACCCGTCCTACCTCGCCTATCTCTCCTAAATAGTCTAGAGCCTTTGATGGCAGTATCCCAATTGTAGGAGTCATCCCACCATGTTTCTGTGATAGCAACAATGTCATAACTTTCCGAATGCATCAGAGTTTCCAGTTCCTCCTGCCTGCTACTCAGGCTGCGTACATTAGTATAAGGGCACTTCAGCTGGGCTATCCATCTCGCCACCTTTATAAGGGATCCAGGATCCACTAGAACAGCAGCATCCCCAGCATCCCCCTGCCCTACTCCCTCCCTTTGCATTCTGCCGCCATTGCCCACGGAGTTTGGTACAATCCCTCGAATGACCCGTTCAACCCCAGTAGCCCTTATTTTGCCCACTTCCCCCTTCGTTCCTAGTTTAAAGACCTGTCAATGAGTCCCGCTAATTCTTCAGCTAATATCCTCTTACCCCTCAGGGACAGGCTGCTTGCATCAGCAGTCATCATGCCAGGTGCAGTGTAGATTGCCCCATGGTCAAAAAAGCCAAAGTTCTTGCATCTGCACCAGCTCTTAAGCCATCTATTTAAGAGTTGGGTTTTTTGGATGCTCCCTGTACCTTTCCCTTTCACCACGGGTGTAGAAGAAAAGACCACCTGCACCCCAGCTCCTTCAATTATTCGCCCCATTACCCTGAAGTCTTTCTTGATAGACCTCAGGCTTTCCTTATCAACTTCCTCGCCACCAGCCTGAATTATTAAAAGTGGGTAGTAATCTGAAGGCTGAATCAACCTAGAAATTATCTTTGAAATGTCTCTGACCCGTGCCCCAGGAAGGCAGCACACCTCTCTGCGGGTAGGGTAGGGCCGGCATATAGGGCCCTCTGTTCCTTGCAGAACGGAGTCACCTACAACAATCACCCTTCAGTCCTTATGGGTAGAAGCAGTCTTGAGGCTTGGGGGCGACCGCTTCGCCTGAGGCAACCTCATGGGTGAACCTGTCTCCACACTCTCACTCGTCCCCCCCTCAAATTCCAGGGCCTCAAACCTGTTACACAGAGGCACCTGGGGAGCCGGGGATGGTTGGGATGGGGGATGCCCCCACCACCGAGCCAGTACCCGTTTCCACTCCTCCTCCCTTCTCAAATTGCTGCTTGGGGGAAGAGAGGACAGGGGGCTCGCTGCACCACAGTCAGCTGGCTGGTTCCCCTTTACCTCCTGTTCGTAAGGTGTAAGGTGGCAGGGGCTGACATGCTCCATTAGGAGCCTCGGCTGTGTGCTGAGAACCTGAGGCTGAGAGGGACTGACACCACCAGTCAGTCTCCCTCTCACACTCTTTTATAGTCCTCAGCCTCTCCACTTCCTCCTTCAGGTCAACTACGAGGCTGAGCAAGTAGTTCACCTGGGCGCAGCGAACACAATCACTGCCTCCCTCACCAAGCACTGAAAGGGCCAGGCTCTGGCACTCAGTACAGCCAGAGACCTGCACACCAGCATCTCAGGTTGGGAGCTCAGTCTGAGTCTCCTCAGACATTTTGGCAGCAGCCTTCCTATAAGGCATGTGCAGGACCTCAGTCTGGGTCTCTGCAGTCTTCTTGGTTGCTGCCTCGTTTCTGAGAGCTTGGGACCCTTGTCTGGGCCTCCTCAGTATTTCTGGCAGCAGCCTTCCGCCGGGGAGCAACCACGTCTAAGCAGAATACTTACCAGCACTGAAACAGGAAGTCACGAGGTGCAAGAACCCTGACCCCTCCTGTCCGTCTCTGGTGGGCAGCGACGCGTCGCTCCCTGTGCCCGTTTCAATCTCCCGCCGTTGCCAGGCAACGCCCACGCCACGTAACGTCAGTCACGTCAGTCACGTCAGTCACGTAGCCGCTCCCGAGAGAGCTGCTCCTCTGGCCGGGGGTCCCTGCTTGAAGGAACCGCCCGAGATCCCCCTTGAACCGTGCGGTCAGTCGCTGCTGATCGGTCCGGGACGGCTCCGAGTCAGGAGACTTCGGCGATCAAAAGGGCCTCACAGAGAACCAGGCAGAAAAACACCCCGTCCCCTTCCCGACCTTCCCTCCGGTGCCCCCTGCCCCCATGCCCATTTAGGGCAGTCCACAGGCAAAACAAACAAACAAAAAAAACTTGTCCCCTTAACTCCCATTATCCTACATGATATTCTGATGTGGAATAGCAAAACCAACCAAATTACAAAGCAATAACATTCTACCCCTTATTCCACATCACTACATCGTGCTTAACTTTTATCAACATACTAACAGAACAGTAGCTAACATGCATGTAAGGTTGAATAATATGAAGATGGTAGCAAAGCTAATACTAAAGGTTATTTGTAAAGGAAAACTCACTGTACTGGGTAGTACTTTGGTTTTCCCAGACCAGACTACTCCCAGGAATTTTACAGATAAACCTGGTCCGTTCTGCAAGTTCAGTTTTGGATGGGCTTTGGCTTTTCTAATTTTCACACAGCTTCCCTATGTACCTGTAATCATAAGTCACTTGCCCACTCTTCCAGAGACCACAAACTTTCCTTTTGCTCTTGAGATCCAGCCAAAGGTCTCTGTTCAGCCAGTCCAGCCTCCTTGCCCATTGGCTCATCTTCTGTGACGTGGGGATGGTCAGCTCACGCACCTTTAAAATTACTTAATGTATCCCCAGCCTTCCTGGGCTCCCATGCCCTCCAAGGGACACTCTCAGTCCCGGTCCTAAAGAAGTTAAAGTCTTCCCTCTGGAAGTCCAAGGTGGCAGTTCTGACTCCCCTCTGTGGTTCAGCAAGGACTGAGAAATCTAGCATCTCGGGATCACTTTGTCCCAGACAGCCTCCAACCTTTCCATCCACCACGAGATCTTCTCTGTTAACAAATAGCTGGTCCAGGATTGGGCTTCCCTTTGTTGGCTCCCTTACCTGCTGTGTCTGGAAGTTATCTCCCACACACTCTAGGAACCTCCAGGACTGTTCCCTATCTGCTGTATTGTAAATCCAGCAGATGTCTGGGAAGTTGAAGTCCCCCACAAGAACAAGGGGGAGAGACCTTGAGACCTCACCCAACTGTCTATAAAGTGTCTTGTCCACCTCTTCAAGCTGACTGGGCGGACTGTAGCAGATTCCCACAATAATGTCCGTCTTATTGGCCTTCACTTTTATTCTGGCCCATAAGCTCTCAACCCTATCCTTTCTGAAGAGCTTGTGGCCATCCACTGCAGTACTCCAATCATTGGAGCGATCCCACCATGCTTCTGTAACAGCAACCAAGTCAAAGATCACCTGCCACACAACGGCCTCCAGATCCTCCTGTTTGTTGCCCATGCTGTGTGCATCAGTTTATTATTCCCTCCGCCCTTCGTGTCTACTTTAAGGCTCTCTCCACAAGCCCTACCAGCTCCTGGGCAAGGATCCATTGCTCCCTTTCAGACAGGTGAGACCCATCAGCAGATCTCAAGCCAGGTGCCAAGTAAACCACCCCATATGGACCAAAGAACCCAAAATTCTTACATTTGCACCAGCCTCTCAGCCATGTGTTCATAAGATGAATTTTCCTGCTCCTCTCAGTGTCCTTCTCTGCCACTCACAGAAGAGAGGAAAATACTAGCTGTATGCCCGCTCCATCAACTAACCACACCAGCCACCTGAAATCATTTTTTATAATCCTCAGGCTTCTGTCAGCGACCTCATTACTGCCAGCCTGAACTATTAATAAAGGACAATAGAGGGGTGGATCATCAGACTGAGGGGTTTTCTAGAAATATCCCGGGCCCCAAGGAGGCAGCACACTTCCCTACGGATAGGGTCAGGCCAACATATAGGGCCCTCTGTTCCTCTCAGCAGGGAGTTGCTTACCGCAATCACCCTTCCTGCTGGAGGCAGTCTGGAGGTGTGGAGTTGACCATCTCACCCTAGACAAGCTCACAGGTAGATCTCAATACTTCCCCAATACAGGAAGGACGTGGAGCTCTTAGAGCGGGTCCAGAGGAGGGCCACTAAGATGATCAGAGGGCTGGAGCACCTCTCCTGTGAGGAAAGGCTGAGGGAACTGGGCTTGTTTAGCTTGGAGAAAGCTCCAGGGAGACCTCAATTGCGGTCCTGCAGGACTTGAAGGGAGCGTTTAAACAGGAGGGGGAAAGCCTGTTTGCGAGAGTACATAGTGATAGGACAAGGGGGAATGGTTTTAAACAGAGACAGGGGAGGTTGATGTTACAGATTAGGAGAAAGGTTTTCACACAGAGAGTGGTGGCATTCAAGACCAGGCTGGATACAGCTCTGGGCAGCCTGGTCTGGTGGTTGGTAGCCCTGCATATGGCGGGGAGGTTGGAACTAGATGATCATTACGGTCCTTTTCAAGCCAGGCCGTTCTATGATTCAGTGATCTCCCACCGCAACTTTGCTCACCTCACCCTGAGGTTCTAGGTCCTCAAACCTATTGTAAGAGTGTTAGGTGGACTGGTCTCTTCAGTGGGGAGGAGGTCTGCACCCTCCCTGCTCACACACCCTGTACCAAGAGCCACATTGCTCCCCAGGAGCTGTGCTCTTCCCACCTGGGGGAGCTGGGGCTCCCTTGTTCTCCCGGTGGAGAACTTCTGGTGGTGCTTTGCCAGTTTTACTTCTCCCTGAGGGGTCTGCCTGGTGGGGGCCAGGGCCATCCCCAGGGCTGGGCTGGGGGCACTGCCTGGGAGTGTAAAGTTTGTCAATGTTTGGGGGGATGTTGCTGGGGGTGGGGGCTGTGCGGGACCGGGGTCGAGCGGGCTGCCGGGTTTTGTAACCGCCCCTCGGCTCCCGCTTTCTCGCTTTTTTTTTCGCGGCTCCTGCCCTCCCCGCTCCTGGTTACGCCGCTCCGCCCCCCCCGGCTCCGGATTGGACGGACTCCGGACTGGGAGCGGAGGCACCTGGCGGCGGGGAAAGGGGCGGCGGGAAACAACAGCCCCCAGCAACAAGAAAGAGTAAAGCCTGGTAACAGAGACGGCGCAGTCGCAGAAGCACGAGAGCCCGGCCACTCGGAAGAAGAGACTATAAAAGGAAGTGGCCAGTCGGTGGGGGTGCGCGCCTCGAGGGGAGGTGTTGATTTCCCTGTCTGCGTAGCGCTGTGGTGTTGCTTGTGATAGCTTCCTCAAATTTAGTAACTAATTTATGATTTGGAAACGGATTTGGTCTAATTCATGACAGTTTGGTGCCGTGACTCGGATGAAGGTGATTCGATCAGGAGTAAGTATAGGCCGGTGAAGCCGTTCGGTTGGGGTTGGGTTTCCCGGAGCACAACGACTGAGACGTCCAATTGCGGGCGAAGCGAGTGCGGACCCGTCGGTAGTGCGGTTCCCACATCCCGCGAGGGACCGGGCCACGAAAAGGGGGAAGCGTGTGTGTGTGTGCGTGAAGGTGCTGCCGGAAGATGGGACAGAAGAACAGTAAGCCTTCTGGTCCCATGGGTGGGGGAACTAGTGGTGAGGGTATAGCTATACCCTGTATTCCCCCAGACAGTCCACTGGGACTCATGATTAAGAATCTGAATGATTCCCATTCTAGGCGGGGAAAAAGTAAAGTTAAAATGATTCATTATTGTGTAGAAGTATGGGGCAATAAGCCCATAAAAGGGGAGAGTGTATTTTGGCCCCTTTTTGGCTCCTCTAAGGACTGGGTATGTCAGGCCCTTAACCTCTGTGTAAATGCTAGGAGCCTTTTAGTTCAGAGCAAAGTGAGTATGCCCACCTCTGGATAGCCTCAGAGACGAGGAGGCATTTATATCACCTAAAAGAAAAAGGAGGGCGGGAGGAGAAGGGATTTAGAAGTCCCAGTGTCACCACCGCCCTACATACCCGCACCCACGGCCCCGTCTTCCAGGGGGCCGGGAGCACCGACCCGCCCTCTCGCTACGCCTCCCCTCCCCGACCTTCCCCTCTCTCCTCTCCCCGCGGCGCCGGTCCCGTCCGCTTCCGAGTCCGGGCCGTCCGATCGGTTGCCGGGCGGTTTGGGTCCCGTGCGGGCGGGGCGGTCCGAGCCGCGTTTATTCTCCCGAGCGCAGCGGCCACCAGGCGCCGGGTTACGGAGGGAAACCCCGGGGCCCCACTGGGGGACGCTCCCCCCGAGGGTCGCCGGGGCCGGCTGGCAGGTGCCGGGTTTCCCCTCGACGCGCCGTCCCGTCCGTCGGGCAGCCGGGCGGGCGGGCGAAGGCACCTCCGCGGAGCCTTCGGGTTGTTTCCCTCACCCCAGGGCCAGGTACCTAGTGTCCGTAGTGCCCGCGCCTCCGCACGTCCGTCGGCCGCGGAGCCGGGCGGAGGTTTTAAAAACAACAACAAAAAAAAAGTTCGCTCCGCGCCCCGGTCTGCGAGAGAGAAGGGGTGTGTCAGGGGCTCTGTTTGCTGGGACCCGAGGACAGAATGGGCCCTTGATAAAATTAAAAGTGGGTCCCCCAACGCAAGGAAATAGAATTCCTTGTAGATCCAGGGGCTGAAAGATCAACAATCCAAACACTGCCCTTAGGATGTAAAGCCTCTGCAAAAAAGTACAGGTGATCGGGCAAAAAGGGGGAACCATTTGGGGTCCCTGTTATAAAAAGGGTGTTGATTGAATCAGACCTGAGGCCAAATGCAATCTATTAGGTAGGGACTTCATAGTAGAATTAGGAATAAGCTTAGAAGTAGTAGATAAAAGATTAGAGATTCGGTTATGTCCTCTAAGAGTAGAGGATGGGGTAGTACACGCTTTTGGGAAAATATAGAAGGAGAGAAGACTTAGAAAATTAACAAGGAAAGGGGTTAATTCATCAAGAATTGATCCTTCAGGTTTTAAAAGCTATCAGAGAACCAAGGGAGATTGCAGTAGTACATGTAAGGGGTCACCAACGAGGACTGGATCCTCAAACTAGAGTTAATAACCTAGCTGACCAGGAGGCCAAAAAGGCTGCTCTTTTGTGTGTGTGTATGAGGTGACCGAAAGGGGGGCTGCCCGGCTATGTTTGCAGAGGGTGGGTCAGATCCTCTTCCCCTGTTCTGTTTTATGACTGTGGAGAAAGAAAAGATGATACAAATGGGAATTTGGGAAAATGAAATGGGAAAATGGACATTACCTGATGGATGGGTGGTTTTACCAAAATCAGTAGCTATGAGGGTGTTACGGAGGTTCCATGAACAAACACATTGGGGTGCTCAGGCCTTAGTGGATCAGTTTGCCAATAATTATATGTGTATAGGGGTATATAACATAGCAAAGGGGATTGTTAATGGATGTGTGACTTCCCGGAGGGTTTATGCAAAGAATATGAGAAAAAGAATCCCAGGAGGGTGAGAATTGGCTTATCGACCCTTCGCAAGGATCCAGTTGGACTTTACTGAACTCCCTAAAACTGGGAGATATAAATACTTATTAGTGATTGTAGACCATCTTACAAACTATGTTGAGGCATTCCCTACGGCAAGGGCTACAGCACCAATGGTAGTAAAGATACTAATAGAAAATATAATTCCTCGATATGGAATTATAGAAGCAATAGATTCTGACAGGGGACCTCATTTGTGTCAAAGGTTACACGTGACACAATGAAAATTCTAAGGATTAAATGGGAATATCATACTCCTTGGCACCCTCAGAGCTCTGGTAAAGTAGAACGAATGAATGGGGAAATTAAAAAACAACTTAGAAAATTAATGATAGAAACTAAGACATCTTGGATAAAATGCTTGCTGTTAGCTCTGTTAAATATATGTGTGAAACCCAGAACTGATCTGGGAATTTCACCTTTTGAAATGCTGTATGGTATGCCCTATAATCTTGAAATACCTCTTGGTCACCCCCATTTACAAGATGATCAATTAAAACCTTACCTTATACAATTAATGAATGGGTGCAAGGAACTACAAGAAGGATCTGATTGCACAGCGGTCCCCATTGGAGATAGCAATCCATAGAATATAGCCAGGGGATGGGGTGCTAATAAAAACCTGGAAAGAAGCTGCACTAACACAACAAGGGGAAGGTCCCTATGTTGTTTTATTTACTGCAGAAACAGCTATTCGAACCGCAGAGAGAGGATGGACTCATGCCAGCCGTGTTAAAGGACCCATCGGTGACGAGAAGTGGGAGGTAGCCCCCGGGAGTGACGACCTGAAACTTACACTGCGACAAGCCCAATGGGTATTCCAGGTAAAGGCTCCCCCTGAAGAACACTACTGCTGCCGAGAAGAACTAAAAAAACCCCTCGTAGCTGGTTGCAACCCAGTTGACGAGTGAGGCAGAGGAGTGAATTGTGGGGAAAGATGGGCCTTAGGGGTATCCATTGGTACTTGGGGATTCTCACAGTGATCACATTTTGTATAGCAGCACAACGCCACCCACACCAAGCTTCCTTACATCCCTGTGTGACCTGGTACCTATACAGCCCAGTCTAAACCAAAAGGGTTACTATTTTTGCCTAAGCTCAAACCTAGGGAGGGGATACTGTAACCACCCAGGCTCATATTACTGTGCCTATTAGGGATGTGAAACTATTGCCTCAGATTGGGCACCTGGGAGGAGAGGCCGTGTCCCAGCAGGGCCTGGCCAGGCTCGGCAAGGAGTCCCAGGGCAGTCACGGGCCGAGCCTGGCTGTGCCCTGGGTTGGTGGGAGCCGCTGAGGCTGCTAGGGATGCTCCCCTCTCACTCGCTGCTTTCTGTGCCCATACAGAAGGAAAGGTCCAAACGTCCCAAACAGAGGAAGTGCCAACACGGAGCTAACCAGGCAAATTCTAGAGGTGAGCAGCCCTGGGCAAGGGAGGTGCCTGCAAAGACAACCCCTGGCCCCACTTGCCCACCACCCCATCACGTTCTCCCTATCCACTCACTCTGCCTTCTTTGCCAACAGTTTGGGACTTGTGCACGTCTTCACAGCACGCGAGGATGCAGTAAGTAACACTGTTCCTCTCCTGTCACCTCCCACCAGCTGAAATCCCACTAACACTGCTCTCTGCTCTGCTGCAGCTCCTCAGTGCCCAGTCAGACGGATGACACCTATGAAGCCATCCAATGTTTTTACAGAACTGTTCAAGACTCCAACAGATGCTTGGACAGGTGAGACTACTGATAGGGGATGGGGACAGGGGCAGGGCTTGCTGAAATGGAAATCTGCAATGACTCAGGGATGGCAGAGGGATATCCAGAGACTTGAAATCTGAGAGGCAGTGCCCTTGTAGAAGGGTTTACCACTGAGGCACGGACACGAGTGTCGTCCTTGCTTTGTTCTCTGTAAGCAGGAATGGAACCTTGGGCACACACTTGTCGGGACCCCAACAAGTGAAAATAACAAAGCCTGCCAACAGCTTTGAGGCGACAGAAGTGCCCTGGGGCCCTCAGGAGTGTTTGGCTCAGAACTGCCTTCATCTTCCTTCTCTTTCTCCATCTCACACAGGCTCATGTTGCAAATGCCTGAGGGCAGCAATGAGGGCAGCAATGAGGGCAGCAACGAGGGCACCATCACCTGTTGTGGGGATATGAAGACACCTTGCCCACAACCAAAGTCCCAGGAGCGGGACCTGCCCTTGGTGGATGAGGCTATGAGAAGTCTCCTGGAGCATCCTGACATGAAAATGCAGGCACCAGAGCACCTGCAGAAGAGCCTCTCAGAGCCTAATCTGGGGCACAAAGACTCCCAGCTTCCACATCCACTGAGGCAAACAAGGAGGTCCGCTCGCTTGCCCTTCCAGCGCAGGCACATGCAGGCTCAGGCATGGAGGTCATCAGCAGAGGCCTTTGGCCAACGGCAAAAATCTGCCTCCCTGATGGACACACGCAAACAAGAAACAATGCGTACAGTCCATGCTGACTGCTACAGACTGTGTGAACAGCCTGACAACCAGGAGAACAGGTTGATGTATCAATATCTGGAGCAGTATGCATACGTTGAGAGGAAGAAGCGGGACTTTTTCACACCACACCGCGTCCTGCCTAGCAATGAAGGATCCAAGGGTGTGTCTCCATCTGACCCTGTAGCCCAGCTTGATGCAGGAAGAGCAAAAGTAGGAGAGAGAAATCCACCTGCGGACAGGGCCAGTAAGCAGCAGGGCCAGAAAAATACCACTGCTGCTCAAGAGCCAAAGGGGCTCCCTGGACATACCCTTGCGGGAAGTAGATCTTCAGTTGCGTCAAGCAGGATTGTGCCAAAGGATGAGCCATTCAGGCCCCAGTCAGCAAAGCCAGAGGCGAGGCCCAAGCACGTGGCAGAACAACACAGGACACAAAGGTCAGAGACTCTATCTCAGCTGTGTACAGGCTGCTGTGTGCCACGCTTTCTGTGCCGCTGCATTCAGCGTGCCTGGGCCAAGCTCAAAGCAGCCAGCAAGGCCCTCTGTTCCAAGATCAGAAAGGGAAGCGAGAAGCTCTCCAGGAAGGGAAATAAGCCCTTCACAAACAACAGATCCTCAGAGCCAACAAGGCTGGACGCGAGTCATCATGGGAGCAGACAATCACTGACACCTCTGGCCAAAATGAAAACCGCAAGTCCATTTCTGGAGGGAACAAAGAAGGACTTGGTGGCATCCGAAGACAAGTCTTTCAGTGCTGACAGTGACGTCACAGCTGCCAGTAAGCTCACAGCTGCCAGCAAGGTCACAGGCGCCAGCAAGGGATCAAGCCATGGTGGCAGCAGCCACAGGCACTCGGGCATGCAGTCGCCAGTTCTCTCTGGGACCAGTATTCCAGTCTCCCTCCTTCAGGATGTAGCAGCATGTCCTGCAGGAGGGAGATTTGAATATTGGTCCCAGAGAGATTTGGAGGCTCTGCGGGAGGGAGACCAGAATGTTCTCCCTCCTCTTCACAGTGCAGATCATCAGCCAGAGGGGCTCCTGTGCATTGATGTCCCTAAGGACATCAACCGATGTCACTGCAGGAGGAAGCTCACAGAATAATGCAAAGTCCTACAAACTACGTATCCCAGTGGACTTTGCATTATTCTGCATGTATGTATATGTAGTGCTATTGCTCCGGTCAATAGTGTTATTGTCCGGAGCAATAGCACTACACCCAGGATGCTTTCCTGCAGAGAAAGCACTCCTCCACCAAGCAGAGAGCCTCATGTCTGCCAGAGCCTCCAGTTCTCTCTGGGACCAGTATTCCAATCTCCCTCCTTTAGGATGTAGCAGCATGTCCTGCAGGAGGGAGATTTGAATATTGGTCCCGGAGAGATTTGGAGGCTCTGCGGGAGGGAGACCGGAATGTTCTCCCTCCTCTTCACGGCTCACGGCTCTCTGTCCCTAAGGACATCAACCGCTGTCACTGCAGGAGGAAGCCCACAGAATAATGCAAAGTTTTACAAACTACATATCCCAGTGGACTTTGCATTATTCTGCATGTATGTATATGTAGTGCTATTGCTCCAGTCAATAGTGTTATAGATGGGGAATATAAATAATGAAAAATCATAAAAATTAGCCTCTCTCTATTGCCACTTCTAATGTGAGAAGTCTAGCCAGGGTTTTTGGATTCTGTGATTTTATTTGACTTACGTATTTTAAATTTTTTTTTAATTTCTTTAATTATTTCAAAATAAAATAATTTCTCCTCACACTGTTGCTGCTGTACCCTTGTGGTTCCATCCCTCTCCTCACCCCATTAGGAATCGGGCTAAACCAGGAATCGGCCAGACTCCTCTTTCCCTGCTCGCTACTCAACCATCCTTGGGACAGCTCTGTTGCCAGAGTGAACACAGTGGCTGTCCTGGTCCCTCAGGGCAGGGACCTGGGCCTGGCATTCCAAGCCAGGAATGCAAAGGGCAGAAATCAATGAGGTCACGTCAGTCCCGTGGCCGCTCCCGCGAGAGCTGCCGGGCTGCTCCTCTGGCCGGAGGTCCCTGCTTGAAGGAACCACCCGAGATCCCCCTTGAACCGTGCGGTCAGTCGCTGCTGATCGGTCCGGGACGGCTCCGAGTCAGGGAGACTTCGGCGATCAAAAGGGCCTCACAGAGAACCAGGCAGAAAAAACCCCGTCCCCTTCCCGACCTTCCCTCCGGTGCCCCCTGCCCCCATGCCCATTTAGGGCAGTCCACAGGCAAAACAAACAAACAAAAAAAACTTGTCCCCTTAACTCCCATTATCCTACATGTATTTCTGATGTGGAATAGCAAAACCAACCAAATTACAAAACAATAACATTCCACCCCTTATTCCACATCACTACATCCTGCTTAACTTTTATCAACATATAAACAGAACAGTAATTAACATGCATGTAAGGTGCAACTTCCAGGGGCCCCAGAGGCATTCAGCAAAGGGCAGAAAGCAATGAGGTTGGGTGTCCACAGTGGGAACAGAGGCCCCAGAACCTGTTCTGTAGGACAGACAGTGACCCTGGGAATGGCAGAAAGATGCCTCCGTGGGCATCACCTCTCCTTGCTGTGGCATGGTATGTATCAGTCTCCTTCAAAACCCTGCTGGTGACCCAATAGCCCTGGGAGGGTGGTAGGATCCCAGTCCTGAGCTCTGAGCCTCATTAGGAGCTCTACTTGACCAAGTACACCGGGACAAGTAAATGGCCAAGGGGAGCACAGAACAGTGACAGCTGACAGAGACAACTGGCAATTAAGAACTCTTGTAGGTTGTTGCTGAAGAGATGAGCCTCAGGGCGGGTAAGACTGTGTTGGGCAAGGACTCTAAAGCAAAAAGGACCAACAAAATAGCTCTTTGTAGGGCTTTTCTGAAGCCAACAAAAGCGCTGTGGGCTGTCATAGCGGGATTGGAGCCCCCACTGCAAGTCTTTTACCACACCAATAGACGCCGGTTGGCCTACTACAAGCTGCGTGGTGGGTAAGGAGGTTTGTTGTGTGGATCAGCCCAGTTGTGGTTTGGGGTTTCTGTTCTCGGTACTCCACATCACAACATCATGCAGAACAGTGGCAGTTCGTGTTCTGGTTCCGTGTTACTGCCATTTGGGGCATTTTGGGTTCCCAGAGGGAGGGGCGGCATCCCCGGAGGACTTGGTGCGAAGAGGAAGCCCCACTGGTCTGGACAAAGGCGCTCTCTGCCTCTGGCCGTCTTCCCTTGAGCTATTGTAGTTTGACTCCTACTTTGGAGTACATCTTAAAGATCTCTCAGCTCTTCTTTCTAAAAATATTGACTATGGAACCCACAAGCGGCACGTTCTTTGAAGGCTTCCTTCTGTTAACCAGCGGTATCTTCATCTTCCTTGTGTAAGAATAAGTGCAGCAGGAAGAAAGGAAAAAGGGTTAGCCCCACGTAAAAGCAGGTTAGAACTGAAACCTGATGCAGCACAGGTTGCAGATTGATCTGACCTTCACAGGTAAAAGCTCTATGTTATTATACGCTGTTATATAAACACGGTTATATTATACACTGTTCTACTTCTGTACCATTTGCCCAGAGCTCTACACCGGTACTTACACACTGTTATATATACACGGGTAAATGATACACTGTTCTACTTCTGTACCATTTGCCCAGAGGACATAAATATTGGTAGATAGGCTCACCGCTGACTACACACCAAATTTAATGTCAAAAACTACTTTTGCAACATTTCATTTTTGTGGCAAGAGAGCTGCAGACTCCCTTGCTGGTGCAGAACAGGAGACGCTTATTGTAGGTGCTTACAACCTTTTATACCTGCATGACAACAACTGGTCTCATGTAGGAGCCAGGCGCCTTGTGCCTTCTTTCACAGGAGGTAGATTCTCTCTTTCTCTTGGAGCCTCAGGAAAATCTCCTATTCAGCCACTCCGGTCTTCTCCCCCACTGTCTCATCTTGTAGCTCATGAGGGCAGCCTGCTCGTCTGCCTTTAAGACTTCTTTTTTAAGGATCAACCAGCCTTCCTCAACCCCTCTACCCTCCAAGACTGAATCATAGAATCGCTCAGGTTTTAAAAGACCTTAAAGATTAGACTGCTTCCTCTGCACTGTATTGTATTTCCAGCATAGATCAGGGAAGTTGAATTCCTTCACGAGGACAAGGAGATTGAGGCCTTACCAATGCCAAGTCCAGGGGCAGGATGACTTCCCTAGTCCTGCACACCACACCGCTCCTGATACAAGCCAGGATGCCATTGGCCTTCTTGGCCACCTGGGCACACTGCTGGCTCATATTCAGCCGACTGTCCATCAGCACACCAAGGTCCCTTTCCATCTGGGAACTTTCCAGCCACACCTCCCCAAGCCTGTAGGGTTGCCTGGGGTTGCTGTGACCAAAATTCAGGACCCGACACTTGGCCCAACAAAAACTCACAGTTTGCCTTGGCCCATCAATCCAGTCTATCCAAGTCCCTCTGTAATGTCTTTCTCCCCCCTGGCAGATCAACACTCTCTCCCAGCTTGGTGTCCTCTGCAAACTTACTGTGGGTACACTCAATCCCCCACATCAGGATCCTTAATAAGGATGTTGAATAGAAGCAGCCCCATTACTGAGCCCTGGGGGACACTGCTTGTGACCAGCCACCAACTGGATTTAACTCCACTGACCACAACTCTTTAGGCCCAGCCATCCAGCCAGTGTTCACCCAGCAGAGCACACACCCATCCAAACCACCGGCAGCCAGCTTCTCCACAAGGATGTTGTGGGGGACAATGTCAGAGGCTTTAATGAAGTCCAGGTAGACCACATCGACAGCTTTACCCTCATCCACTAAGCGGGTCACCTTGCCATAGAATGAAATCAGGTTTGTCAGACAGGAGCTACAGTTTGTAAACCCATGCTGACTTAGGCCTGATCCCCTGCTTGGCCTTTAACTGGTCCACGATGGCTCCTAACATTATCTGTTCCATAACCTTCCCCAGCACTGAGGTGAGACTGACAGGTCTGTAGCTACCAGGATCATCTTTCTGGCCCTTTTTGAAGATGGGCATCTTATTTGCCAGCCCACAGTCT